>NC_056739.1:1561774786-1561819786 GCF_019279795.1 Protopterus annectens
GGCTAGGGTTAAAATAGCTCACAAGGGCAGTTAGCCTAGTACTAATCTATGAACATGTGAACTCTAAAATAGCCAAGTGTATCTCCAACATGCCAACTCCCACACATCATTGCCTGGCCATTAAATCTATAAACTGGTTTGAGTTCTCTCATTACCTACATTACTCCCAACTTACTCTCGCCCACAAACTGCTAAATAATCCAAACTTCTGTCCATCCCTTCAAACTATAATACAAACACACACCCCTACTCTGCATCTTAGGTCCTCTAACAAACAACTCTAAACCATACTAAACCCAACAAAAGAGCTAGACAATGTCTCTATTCCCATGCCATTGCCAAACTTTGGAATGCACTCCCTCTCTCTCTTACTCAACTAAACTCTTTAAAAACATTTAAATTTGCACTAAAAGAACACTATCTCAATAACCTTGTCTGTTCTTGTAGTCATATAATTAAACCACCTTAAATGTTTTGGCCACTATACACTACAAATACTTTTACTAACTTAATATAGCTGCAATTTACACTATCTGTCTTCGTATCCAATCTCTCTTGCTTTCTTTATTTCTGTGGCTGAATAAACAGAATTGATTAAACAGTATTCTTACTTATGAGAATATACAAACAGAATTACTAAAAATCTAACACACTGGGTTTATTTTCTTGTATTGTATACCTCTATAATATGTATTTGTCTTGTATATCTACTTCATTTTGTATTATGTAAAAACTTTCTTGACTTTCAAAGTTAGCTGATGTTATGTAAATATTTATGTGATTGTATGGAGCTCTTTTCCTCAGGCCTCCAGTGAAAATGGGTCATTGGGCCCAGTGGACTTTCCCGGTCAACAAATGTCAATAAATAAATAATATTCAATGAAATGTGCTACTATATATATATATATATATGTGTGTGTGTGTGTGTGTGTGTGTGTGTGTGTGTGTGTGTCAATAAAAAACTAGGCTCACTTTACAGGATAAAAGCCTTCTTAACCCCTCCTGCTAGATTTGCCATAGCTCATTCTCACCTACTTTCAACTCTTCTCTGTGCAATCTCCAGCCTAAACAAATCTGTCCTTAACAAATTCTACATCTGCTATAACCACATCGGCAGATTTGCCACTGGCCTGCCTTATAGGAATCACCATTGTATTAACCTAAACCAGCTTTGGTGGCTAGAATTACTCAGCTTGATCCAGTATAACCTCATGACTATTGCCCATAAGATCCATTACAATCCAGATAATACTCCTGCTCTTAAAAATATTATCACCCTCTATCAGAATCCCCGACTTCTTCGTTCCTCTAATAAATTAGTAGTCCAGACTGTCAAATCTAATAACTCAGCCGGTGGCTCTCTCTTTGCAAACACTGTAGGCAGAGCCTGGAACTCTCTCCCAACCAAAATCACTTTGCTCAACTCCCTGAGTCAATTCAAGACTAGACTTAAACAACATCTGACACTAAACTGGCTGTGTCAATGTAGCAAACCTGACTAACTCTCCTTGGCAATTAGACTAAAACAGTTATTTTATTTTAGCTTACCTGTGGCACTATCATGACCTTTACTTTGTTTAACTCTTAACGTGTTTAGTTATATAGCCACTGTAAATATTTTATCTGTAACTAATTGTATGAGTTAATAATAGTATTCTTAACTGTCTTGAATTACGTGATGATGACCTACTCTCTGAGTTTCTTTAACCCTGGAACTTCTATAATTTGTCTAGGTATGAAACCTCTGTAAATATTTTATCTTAAACTTAATTGCTTGCTTAGATATGTTAATTAATTTATGCATTGTATTTTTTATCTAATTTGCTGACCTTGGAGCTTTTCTCCCCGGGCTTCTGCTGAAAATGGATATGTATCCAGTCGGACTATCCCAGTCAACAAATGTAAAATAAATAAATATGTGTGTGTGTATGTGTGTGTGTGTGTGTGTGTGTGTGTGTGTATATATATATATATATATATATATATATATATATATATATATATATATATATATATATATATATATATATAGATCCCTATCACAACACCAACACGCCACAAAACCGACACTCAAAACAATGACACCAAAACACCGAAAACGCACAAAACCGACAACTCACAAAACCGAACACCATAACACCGACACCCAAAACACCGACACACAAAACGTAAACTACACATACACACAACTATTCATGCACTAACCCTAATCCAAACCCTAACCCTAAGGTCCGACACTACCGCACACTTACCCTACCCGCACCCTAACCCTAACTCACTTAACCCGCCACTACACCTAAAGTCCGTCACTACTGCACACTCACCTTTCCCGCACCCTAACCCTAAATCCCACACTATCTCACACTTACCTGTCCGCTCCCTAATGCTAAATCCCTCACTATCGCACACTTACCTGTCTGCTCCCTAACGCTAAATCCCTCACTAGCACACACTTACCTGTCCGCTCCCTAACGCTAAATCCCTCACTATCGCACACTTACCGACTCGCGCTCACACGTTGCCCATGTCGGTGTTTCGGCTGTCGGGATTTCACATTGTCGATCATCTGTCTCATCGGTCTTCTCGTGTCGGTCTTCTTAGCGTCGGTGTTTCGGCGTGTCGATGAAGTCAAGGGTACCCATAGATATATATATATATATATATGGATTGCTATTACAAGAACGAAATGTCACTACTTTGAAATTGTAATAGGAAGCCTCACTTCTGCGAAAGTTCACTGTAACAAAAGTGAACTTTTGCGTAAGTGCACTTCACCGAAAACACCGCAGCACAGTGGAGGACATAAAATACAAGCTTTGTCCTCCACTATGGTGCGATAGTCACGGACCTTAGGGTTAGGGCACGGGTTAGGGTAAGGGAATAGTTATTAAAGCTAGCCCCTTACCCTAACCCATGCCCTAATCCTAAGGTTCGTGATTATTGCACCATAGTGGAGGACATTGCTATGTCCTTGACTGCACTGCAGTCGTCACGGACATTAGGGTTAGGGCACATGTCATTGTAAGGGGATAGCCCTATGGGCTATCCCCTTACTATGATCCATGCCCTAACCCTAAGGGGTCCGTGAGTACTGCACGGAAGTTCAGTACAACACCCGTTCATCGTACTGAACTTCGCGTAAATGCACTTTTGCTACAGTGAGCATTCCATGCACTATTTCGAATTAGTGAAAATTCGATCTAGTGTATGGAATATGTGTGTGTGTGTGTGTGTGTGTGTGTGTGTGTGTGTGTGTGTGTAGACACATACACACAAATATATATATATATATATATATATATATATATATATATATATATATATAGATAAATAAATGTATATATGCATCTATATGGGTCTACCTGAAAACACTGAAATCGCAGATTGCCGACAACGAGAACACTGACACCGGAAGATCGACAATAGTGAAGACTGGCAGTTGAGAAGCCCAATGCTGAGAACACTGACATGTTATGGTAAGTGTGCAATAGGGACGGACGTTAGGGTCAGGGTGTGGGTAAGGTAAGTGTGTGATAGTGACGGATGTTAGGGTAGGGTACAGGTCAGGTAATTGTGCGATAGTGACAGAGTTTAGGTTTAGGGGTGGGTTAAGTGAGTTAAGGTTGGGGTACAGGTAAGGTAAGTATGCGATAGTGACGGACCTTAGGGTTAGGGTTTGGGTTAAGGTAAGTGTATAGATAGTTGTGTACGTAAGGTTTAGTGTAGGTTTGTAAGGTTTCTGGTGTGCTTGTGTTGTGTGTGTGTTTTTTAGGAAAGGTATTTGTTTTGTTGATTGCCCAGATTTTGGTTTGTCGGGCATGTGAAGTTTCGTGTATTTGAACTTTTTTTTTTTTTTTCTTGTCAGTTATTTCGTTGTTGGTGTTTTGGTGTGTTGGTGTTATCAGGTAGACCCATCTATATCTATATCCACCTATAGATATATATATATATATATATATATATATATATATATATATATATATATACACATATATAAGAATGCCCAATGCCAAGAAGATCAAATGAAAGGGCATAAACACAGAGCTGGTTTACTTAAGATTGGCATTTATCCTGCGGGGAAATTTTGTTCACTGAATGTGATTTTTGGGGAGTTTTTGCAGCTGAACAGCATTCATTTAAAAGCCACTCTTTGGATCAACATGGATCTATTACATTATTGCTGACCACTATTCAGCTGTAATACTGATCCTTTTCATTTACTGCTGTGTGTGACATCCTGTTGTACTTTAGAAAAAGAAAATATGCATGTACTCTGTGATAGCTTTATATTTTTCCTTACCGTGGTTGAAAATCTTATAACCAAACACTAGACAGTGAGACTCCTGTCATTATTACACTGAATGATGAAAACATTTTGACTTCACTTTTCACATATGTATAATTATATCATAGAAGTCTCAATACTTAGCGTGTTTACAGTCCCTATCTGATTTAATGCGGTTACTTATCTAGTCATTTCTACTTCGATTAGTAGCTTTAAGAACCTGAGGTTGTGGTAGTTCATACAGTGTAATATCCCATAGAATTAACAATATGTATTAGACTGAGAACCATATATTTGAGATGAAGGCTTCCCAAAAGAATCTAGTATAACCTTACCAGAGTTCTAATTTGGCAGTGAAACGTATGGATGTATCTGGCAAGGGAAATAAGTGTCTGCTGTTTTTACATTAAAATTGCATATTTAAGCCTTGTACATAATGTGTAACAAACTTCCCATATTAGAATTTTTGTTTTCGTTGCTTTTCCTATTATATGTCTATTGCTATGGATGAAAGTCTAACATCCAGGAGATTTGTGTTTGACTAGCAGCACAGGTGCTGGTTTGAGCCTGAGTGTCTTGACACCAACTCGCTCATACTACAGGTATGGAGGTGACAAGACCCACTGCATTACTGATGTCTACCACTGGATTAATGTTTGCTAGTCGAAGAGGATGGACAGCCTTATGCTGCAGAGATGGTACACCACTGATCCAGGAAGTTGACAGGTATGGGAGTACACATGAAAGTCCATAACAAGTTATCATGAATCTGCAAGCTACCTATGAGAGGGTTTAAATAGAAACCTCCTGTGGACCAGCATCTGTCACATTCCTGAAAGACCAAATTTCTTAGGGGAATTCATGGAGAAATAAGCCTACCCCAGACAGGTACATTTGACCATATGTCTCGCATGTAGTCTGTCTCTCACCCTGAAGGAATGAGTGAGCAGATGGAGCAAAGCAAGGGGAGCCAAGTTCTGAGGAGGACGGGAAAAAAAAACTCGATCATAGTTTGCTTACTTTGTGGTACAATTAATGAAAATGAGGATTCCTTACAGTTGATGGAGGACCGGTTGGTTGCATTATAACTGCCCAAACACTGCTAGCCAAGACTGAAGGCTAAATACATAGCCTATATCAGATCATTGTTTGTGTAAAACTGCTGCATACTTGAGTAGGGAGCTCATGCCTTTCCTCTGTCATGTGATTATGGAATTCGTATACCTAAATTTGTGTGTAGAGAGGTGCTTTCTGGTCAGTGTTAAAGAAAATGCATGCTTGATATTTCTGAAGAAGTATTTTTATCAGTTGATCATGTGTTGTCCTTTAATATGCAAGCTGAAAATGATGTAGACAGTGTGGACATTGACCAATGAGCAATTGTGTTAATGACAATCCTATGGGCTGTAACAGAGTATTCCTGTAATCAGGACTGGATAAGTAAAAAACTGATGACTTTCATTTATCATTTGTTGACCAGGTTGATCCCACTAGGATAGCAGCCTCTTTTCAGGGGATTTCCAAAATGATAATTATACTACTAGGAGAAATTTTGTCCAGAGCATTGGGAAACTTCCCATACTCTGCTTTGGTGCAATTAAGCACCATTTCCTGGTGGTACTTCCTGCTTCTGTTCTGGGCACAGTGGTAGCCCAGAGAAGCAGGGAGAACAATGGCTGATAATACTGTATTTGCAACATGTAATCTGGATTTGTTTATGCAAGTTGACTGAGTGAGAGTGGAGGATGGATTGGTGGGATTGCTAGTTGAGAAGCATTTGTAGGATGTAAGCAGGAAGAAGGTGGTCATGCCTTCATATGGTGGTGCAGCCGTCAGTGTGGATACTAGGAAGGCAGCTGAAGCTTCACTAGAAGTAATTGTGGCCAGAGGAGATGCTAGCAATGTGAGAGAAGGGATGGTGAAGGTGATCAAACCTTTACAAGACACAGAGGAGTTATTCCAGCATAATTTATTTGACAAGGAGAGCGAGGGCCATAGTGGATGTGTTACTACAATTCTCTAATCAGGAGGGTTGTGGGATGATTTCTTACAAGATTTGATGGTGCAAAGTGAGTCAGAGAGTCAGAGCTGTATCATGGACAGAAATAATGGACAGAATACAAGAAGAAGGAGCAGAAGACTTGTTGAAGGAAAAGAAAAAAAATATTTGTAGATATGTTGAAAGAAGGAGAAGAAAAGACAGAAGAGAAAGAAAGAAGACAGAAGTAAGGAAAAGGAGGTTCTTGGTAAAGATAAGCAGTAAAGAAGATAAAGTAATGGACAGGTGTGATATTTGGGACAACATTATAACCCCCTAAGGTGCTACCCAAAAAGAGGTAAGCGCTTTTATGTATGTTAATAAAGATACATTTTGTGACACTATTTTTGAAATTGGTCAGTGCATGCAAAAGTTTTGGTAGGAATATGAAAAAAAGAAAAACTGTAACCCATTCAATTTATATATTTTTCAAGTAATTAACACAGAAACAAAAAAGAAAATCTATGTACAGTTCCAAAGTAAAGCTAAAAAGAGAAAATAAAAGATTATCTAAAGACTGTATATAAAGAAGTTATGGGCATTACTAAAATATATGACAATAGGGGTTTATGCACTGGGGATTGAGAATGTAATGTATTTAAAATAAAAAAAGAAAAAAGTGTGCATATTCCAAGCAGGATAAATATTGTAGGGAACAAATCACAGTGAAATATTGGGATCAACAGAAAATCTGTTTTTTTATGGTAAAGATGATAATTTCATTAACAGTTGTGATAAAAGGAAATGTTACATTTGTGGTAAGATGGGTCACAGTTCAAAAAGATGTGAACTGAATTTATTAGGTTCATAGGTGTTTACTAGGCTAATGACCTCAAGGGCATTTTTAAGCCTAGCCATGCATCCCAGCTTTGACAAGTTCTGATACTATTAATAAGTGTAAGCAGGGGCTTGAGAGATGAAACATTTACACCATTTACAGGTTGCCTGTGTCCTTTAAAGACATAGGTGCCAAACTAGGGATGAATTTCCTGTTCCCCATCCAGTTGTTCAAGTTCCACTTGAATTGCGTTAGGGAGGAACTCTGCTTCACATGGATGGGGAGCCTATTCCATAAACAGGGTATTCTCTTGGATACATATCTATCTCTCCAGCAGGTCCTATTTATATATCACAGGCAAGGTTTAAGACTTTAGAATGGGTAGTTCTGGTGCTGTTTGTTTTGTAGATATGCAGGAGGTCCCCCAGAGTGGGGTCTGTCAATGCCCTGTATGCCAAGCATAGATCTCTTCTCAAAAGCCTGTAAAAGACAGAATACAGGGATAGGGCCTTGAGGCGGTCTGTATAGGACATTTTACTTACACTCTGTATTCTTTTTAGTGAGGAACATCAGTGGACATTCCAAATGTTGGATATAGCTGGTTAGGTACATACCAAAGGGGGCATTGTACTCAGTGACAGGTCTGATGAATGCCTAATACAGTGGAACAATGACTTCTTCAAACTTAGATGCCATAGTTTTGCTTATAAGTTGCACAACACAGAGTGATTTCCTCACTACTCACTAGTCTTTTAAATGCAAAAAAAAATGGGACATTTATGGATGGACTGTAAAGAGAATATAAATGAGCAGGAGAAGGAAATAAATGTAGAACGAGAGGAAGAACAAGAGGAAGAATAAGAACAGGAGAAGAAGCAAGGAAAAAAGCCATATATGGGAAATAAGGAGGTGTATAAAATAGTCAAAGCAAAAGGAAAGCTAAAAGGGAAGGAAGAAAATGAGACGGTACCGGAGATAAGTGAAGGTGAAGAGGAAAGATGGAGAGTGAAGTGAAAGGAAGAAAAAGCACTATTGGAAAAAGGGTAACTTGTGTCTTTCGGCTTTTTCCTGGTTAGGGGTCGCCACAGCAGAACTCCGGTCCGTTATTGATTGGCAGTTGATTTTTACGTACCGGCTTGACAGGCCTGACGCACAACCTTCAACGAAGGTACGCCCATTCACGCATGTCTCCACACAGAAGACGCTTTAGCTGAGAATCGAACAGGACAATGTCTTACTGTGAGGCGACAATGCTACCGCAGCACCACCGCCGTGGGTTTAAGAAAGGAAAATAAAATATGTAGGGTTACGTACAAAGGGAAATAAGCGAGGGAATGGATAAAAAGGGGGAACTATAGCAAGAAAAGTATGAAATAGAAAATAAAGAAAAACTGAAAATTCCAGCAAAAAGTGTAAATAGTATAAAAACGTTACAAGAAGAATAGGTGTCTTAGAATGTTGTATAGTGCATGATATGGATGTGATTATATCAGAAGATACAAGACTGTTAACAGAAGAGGAGAAATTACAAACAGAAAAATTATGGGGGGACGAGATCATTTGGAAGTTAGGAAAAGAAATGTGCTCAGGTATAGGAATATTACATACAAGGAATCAGTGAAGATTTTTGATATTACTTTGTTAATAATGGGTAGAATAACAATAGTAAACTTGAGATGTAAAGAATGTATAGAGTAATAGCTGTATATGCATTCACAAAGAAAGAAAAAGAAAGTATGTTCAAGAAAATGTTAGATTATGTAAGTGTTAATATGGATTTAATATTTGATTTTAATTGTGATTTAAGAAGAAGGAACAAGTGGGTAGTGATGTAAATCCAATGTTAGAAGTAATCAGATGTGGAAAGCTATATATTTGGGATAATAAACAATGGATGCATAGTAGAGGAAATTAAGAATGGAGATAGTTTAAAGTAATACAAGAAGGAACATTAAATACAGGCTTTTCAGACAATTTGGCTGTTTGTATAGAGATACAAGAAAGAAGTAGGTATATTAAAATAGGAAAAGGAATTAAAAGATTCAAAGAAAAAGCTTGTGATAATGAAGGGGAAGAAATATTATGGCATGCAGTAATATTACAATAATAGTTGAACACAATGGTGGTTAAGTTTTAAAGAAAAGCATAAACAATGTTATTTGGAGTAGCAAGATATCAAAATAAAAGTGGTAAAAAAGAAATGTAAAGAACTAAGCATTGAAGCATTTGCAGCATTAATAAGGGGCAAAAAAGGATATTTGGGAAAGAAAAAAAGATATAGGAAATAAATCAAGTACAGATAAAAAAATCCAATGTTTATATTTTTGCAAGGAAAAAAGGAAGTAGCAGCTCCATATTTAAGCAGAATGGTGAAAAAGAACAAAACTGTAATTAGAGAAATGAAATTGGAGAAACAGATAATTATAAAACATGTAAAAGACATCTTGAAAGAAAGATGAAAGGAAAACAAATACAGACAGTGAAAAAGCTGACAGAATAGGATAACAAAGCATGAGAAAAAAAATAACAATAGAAGAGTTAAATAATATACTAAGTTTAGTTAATTTAGAATGAACAATAGGACCAGATGGGATGGAATATCACATGTATAGGAACATGTTAATATGCCAGAAGCATTTTGTGAAAGTATTAAATGAATGCATGTCCTCCCCGCGGTCGAGTGGCATTCGAAAGACATGCTTGAATGGACGTGCCTTCGTTGAAGGTTAGGCATCGGGCTGGCACCTCGGCACCGTAAAAATCTACTGCCAATCATTAGCGGACCAAAGTTCCGCTGTGGCGACCGCCGAAAGAAGAAGAAAAAGAAGAGGAAGATTAAATGAATGCTTAGAGGATGGTTTTAGGCAAAAAGAAGAATGTTTTGGAATAATTAAGTTTTTAAGGATAAAAGGAGAAGAGAATGACATATGAAATTGGAGACACCCCACTAACTATATATATATATATATATATATATATATATGAAACTATATATATATATATATATATATATATATATATATATATATATATATATGAAACTATATATATATATATATATATATATATATATATATATACCAATTCCAAGATCACACTACAGTGGGGAAAAGGGCAAAGTTGTACTGATGTCCCAGTGGTTCTTAACCCTGGGAAAAATTCCGTTTTTTGCTGTAATGAGTTTCACTGTTTAGCCATCAATGAATACATATTCAATGAATACATATTTTGATGAACTAATATAGACCCCACGAGAAGATTTTGTGGAACTTTCTGTAGATTACCCACAGGAACAAGAGAGCAAAGAAGATGCTGTCAGTCCAGAAGAAAATGATTTAAGGGAACACCTGCTTGACTTAATAGAAATGGATAGACATATTAAGACAGATGAAAGAAGTAGATTGCATAAAGTAATGGGGTGGGAGGTTGGCATAATGGTCAAGGTGTGTACCTTATAGACACAAGGCGCAGGGTTTGATTCTGACATGGGGTAATTGGCTAGGCTTAAAATGGCCACCAAGGGCACTTAGCCTAGTACTAATCTATGAACCTATAAGTAAGTAGGACTCAATATGTGAGAAGACTGGTGAAAGAGATGAACATTAGTAATCAGGACTAGTGAGCGAAGTTTATGTGATATAATAGAAATAAATAGCATATGTTACTTAGCAACTAAATTAATAATGGATTGTTTGTTACCACAAAAAATGTAGACTAACAAAAGAAAGGAATGAAATGAGTGAAATACCACCATGGAAGCAGAGAAAAGAGAGAATAAAGCAATTAAGACAAGGAATATCACTGTTAGAAGAATATAGAAAAGGGAATAGATCAGCAAAAATGCTTACAAAGGTAGTATCAAAATAGATCAATATTTATAATGCACTATTGTCAGTAATAAACTAAAAATAGCACAGGCAGAAAAACCTAGAAGGTATGCAGATAAATATTAAGATAAAGTACAAAATAAGCAATTTATGGATGACTTAAAAAGATTTTTAGAGAACTAGGAAACAAAGTAAAAGGAAAAGTAACACCATAAAGAAATATTTATGAAGACCCCATTGAATACAACAAAGATGCTAAGTGATAGAAGAATTAAAACAAACAGTAAGGAGCTCTAATGTAGAGGATTTAGAATGAGATGAAGAAACAGTCATTAAAATTGAGACAAAATTAAGAAAAGCTCTTAGCTAAAAAAACCCAAGCCCTGATGCAATACCTATCTTCTGTCTGAAAGCATTAACATATTTATGCAAAGATTTAGCCTTAAGTAAGAATTATGTATGTGCACATTCTGGACAGGCACCAGCTTGGTTAATAGCAGGAAAACTGATATTCCTCCTTAAGAGTGAATCGGCAAGCCATCCTCAGAACTATAGACCAATAATTTGCCTTCCAACAATATAGAGACTATATACTGGAATTGATACATAAAGAGTTTATAGTCATTTAGAGGGGAAAAAAGCGTCAATTATGGCAATAGAACAAAAGAGTAACAAAATAACAAAATGCTGCTAAATAAAGTCATAATGGTGAATTGTAAAAAAGGGAAGAGTGTAAGTATGGCATGGATAGATTACAAAAGAAAAGCATTTGACAGTATTCCACATTTTTGGATAAAAGAATGCTTACAGCTGTATAAGATATACCCTGCACTGATCATTTACATTACAGTGACCATGAAACAGTGGCACATCACTTTGCAGTTGAGCCATGACAAAAGACACATAATTATCCCAAGAATAAAATTTCAAAGGGGGATAGTCAATGGTGATTCTTTGTCGCCGCTGCTATTTTGTCTTGGCCTTAACCCATTAAGCTGTTTACTTAATAGATTAGGCCATAGGTTACAATTTCCCTGCCAGAAAACAACCCTTTTTAAAGATATCTCATCTGCTTTTTTTGGATGACTTGTTGTTCATCAGATGAGGAGGTGAAAACCCTACTACAAATTGTTTAAACTTTCTCAACTGTTATAAGAATATCATTTGGTCTTTATAAATGTGCAAATGTAGTATTTAAAACAGGAAACCTGCAGCAAGAAAATATTAAACTGGGTCAGGAATGTGATGTAACTTGAATAGGATGAAATGTATAAATATCTGGGAATAGAATAAGCATTGGCAATAAAACATGAAGAAATGAGAATAACGCTCACTGAGGAGCACTTTAAAAGTCTGAAACTAAAACTGAAAACTACCTTGACATCTAGGAATAAAGTCCAAGCTATAAACCAGTGTGCTGTTTTGGTTCAAACTTACAGTTTTAGGGTTATCGATGCCCCAAATATTACTGGATTAGTTGGACAGGAAAACAAGAAAAATGCTCCACACATATCAAATGATATATAAAACTGTGAATACCAAGATTATGCATTCCTCACTCTGATGAAAGCATGGGCCTCCTTGAAATTGATTACATTTATAGATCTGCAATCATGGGACTCATGCATATCTGCTGACCTCACCATAACCAAACATAGTCAAAGTTTTAAAATGAGAAGAGAAGAAGTCTAAGATGACATCTTTGCTTAGTTTAGCAGAAGCATTTTGGTGTAAAGTGGGAATGACAATTAAACCAGAAGACAAATATTAGACAGCCTCTGAAAGTGCCAAAAAAAAGAAAGAATATAGGAAAAAGGATCATATGAGAAGGAAACAAAATTGGAAAATACATAAATACAGTGGTAGTTACAGATATATTTTCTAACAACCTCAGATGACCAAGATTTGGCACAGGAATGGTTAAAGAGAGGCTGAAAGAGGAAAGACTAGTAATGGTGGCCCCAGGATAATGGGTTGTGTACACATTGGTTTGCAAAGTTCATTGAATATGTTTGAGAAACAGAAACATAGAGATTCTGTAAAAAAAAACTGAAAAAAGTTACACATCTTGTTGTTGGGTGTGATAAACTTGTGGCAGAGGGCCTGTACACTGAAAGGCATAATAAGGTGGCAAGACTGCTGCATTGGGGATTGTACAAACTGTTTACATTCATATGGTCGAGCTCACATTGCTCGACCATACATTTTACTGTCGTTTCTCCGAGAATCCTGTAATGCCGAATGGTTTGAATGTCATAAAAACACCAAATTCAACATTGCCAACCACTCTACACCCTAAAATGAGTGCTAACATGGTTCAAAAAGGGGACGGGATTTTGCAATTCTCAACACTTGCAATCGTATTTTTGAGATGTTGCCGCACTCCTTTTGGCCATACCTGCTCGACCATTCACCGGTCAACCATATGCATGTACACCTTACAAACACGTCAGTATAGAAGTATCTGAGAAACACTGGAAACATGAACCACAAAGCATTATAGAGACTGGGAACGTTTACATCACATGGGATCAGCCATTACAATAAATGCAAACAAACACCCAAACAATAATTGCAAGAAAATCAGGTATAGTAGTCTATGAAAAGACAAAGAACACAAGTAACATTGATCATTGAAATGTCTATATCTTGTGATTACAGTTTCTTACATACAGAGAGAGATCCCCCTCCCCCACATACACACACATTTATAAAATACCAGGATTTGCAGGCAGAAACGAAATCAGTGTGAAAGAAAGATACTAAGATAGTTCAAATAGCAGGTGGAGCAACAGGTCTAAAACAAATGAATAGGTATGATAGCAATACATATTACTCAGTATGAACTACAAAAGGAGGCAATTCTGGGCACATTAGGTATTGAGATGGGCACTCTTGGCTAACATCAAAGACTGAAAGAATACTAATTTCATGAACTCTAACCATTCCCTGACATAGGAATGGGGTCCGCACAACATTACCAAGGGTCAGTTTATAAGGTCAAAGTGATTAACCACAGATGTTGCTGTTTTAGACGGTTTCCTTAAAGAAATGCACAATAGGTTTTTACACAGGGAATATCCAGGTAGCATCGTTAAGAGAGTAACAGAACAAGACAGTCAACACAAATAAAGACAAGGTGTGAAATCATAATCATTGTGAATAGTCACTCTCCATTTCTCATTGGATAGTAAAGCTATAAAGAGGGCGATTTGTTACAACTGCAGAATATTGGGTGCTAGTGAAAAAGTTAACAAAACTGAAGGATATAAACTACTTTTTATTAACAAAAAAGTTTGTTACATCAAATCTTTTTTAGCGAAAGAAGGAGAGAGGTACATGGCTGAAATGAGAGGGAATTACAAATGTCATCATTGTTCAATGTATGGGTACATTTTAGAAAGTCCCTATTTCACAAACGTAAAAGCTGACAGAACTCATCTGGCACCAGGTTTCTTTACCTGTAATTCAAAATATGTGGATTATTTGGCCAATAGCAATAGCTCCACCTCTGAAGTATTCTATATTGGGAAAACTAATAGGGAATTCTGGAAACGAGTTTATGAACATCAGTATACAAGAAAAACTAAAAACATGAACGATGTTCTCAGTAAACATTCAGTTGAGTGTAAGAACTAAAAAAAAAAAAAAAAAACACGACAAATCAAAGCTCAATCCAGGCAGTGAAACTTAAACCAGCAAATAACAGCCAAAGCGAAGTCTTCAGGGAGTAATGCCCCACAAATATGTTGTTGTTGTGTCTTTCGGCTTTTTCCGGTTAGGGGTCGCCACAGCAGAACTCCGGTCCGCTAATGATTGGCAGTAGATTTTTATGTGCCATGTTGCCAGCTCTGATGCACAACCTTCAACGAAGATACGCCCATTCACGCATGTCTCCACACAGAAGATGCTCTAGCTGAGAATCGAACAGGACAACGTCTTGCTGTGAGGCGACAACGCTACCGCAGCAAATGCCCCACAAATATAACCAATAAAAAATCTTTATTCACAAAACATTGTTGAGCGTTTTCGTCAGTATAAAGTAAAGTTAAACCAACATCATCAGAACAAAGGCAAGCATTAAACACTACTAATTTATACAGAAAGCAGAAACTGGACAGAAAATTAAAAACCAGTTAGTCCAGCCGAGTTAATTAAAACAATTAAAACAGATGAAATTATTTAAGTAATACAAGAGAAAACATGACAATAATACAGCAAATGAAAAATCAATCATATGCCCGGAGTTTTAAGACACTTGTTACAGATGTGTATTCATTTAAACCTGGTGGGTCCATTGAATTTAAACATAGCTGCCAAAGAGGTTCTTTTGATTCTAGCAGCAATTCAATGGGACCACCATGAGGATTCATGGTAAGCTAGTCCAAAACTGCAAACTTAAACAAACTGTGGGCTTACCAAAGTGTGTTTATAAAGTGCATTTCTAGTGTTCTTGTTCCTAATCTCATTTAAATTTTCAAAAATACGTCTTTTAAAAACATAAGGCTGGGAGGGTGGCCTAATGGTTAAAGTGTTTGCCTTACAAACACAAGGTGCAGGGTTTGATTCTCACAAGGGATAACTGGCTAGGCTTACAATGGCTCGCAAGGGCAGTTAGCTTAGTATGAACCTATGAATAATCAATTTTACCAACATAATAACAATAACAGGTGGAACACACAGCAATATAAACAACTCTAGGGGAGTTGCAATCACATCTACCTCTAAACTTAACTAATAAACTACCTGATCTAATTTTAATGCTCTCTCCTGTCAAAATATAACTGCACACTTCTTCATACATTTGCTGTTGTAAATTAAAAAAAAAATGTTGTGTCACTGATTATGTCACTAGTGATTTTAATGGTGACAGAGAGGGGGAGAGCTTGAAAAAAATACTTGAAATGGCAAATTTTATTTTATGCTTAGCATGCACCTGGATTAATTAGTAATGTCAACTATAAGACGATTCTCAATAGAAAGCAGAATAACAACAAATTTAAATAAAATTCTTTGTGGTTTTGTTTTATTGTATTCAAATTATTTTTTTACTGTTGTCCATATGTTCTTATCTTGTATTTAAGACATGAGTAATTGTGATTTGGTTCTGTGACCCAAGTGGGGTGTGTGTGTGTGTGTGCGTGTGTGTGTGTGTGTGTGTGTGTGTGTGTGTGTGTGTGTGTGTGTGTGTGTGTGTGTGTTTGTGTACGCGCGCGCATTTGTGTGTGTGTTAGAAAAGTATATAAGCAATAAATTTCAATTATTTTTAATATTCTGAAGAAGACCCTTGAGGCTGAAAGTACTCAGCTATTAAAACAGGTTCATAGGTTCATAGGTAGATACTAGGCTATCTGCCCTAGGGCATTTATAAGCCTAGCCAGAGTGTATTTGGCTTCCGCCTCCCTATTAGATTAACCTACTGTGCCTCTGTAAAGTAGGTCACAGAAGGTACCCTTTTAAGATTAGTTTACTGTGCCTCTGTCCAACAGGGACACAGAAGAGATCCCAGGGGTGAATTTGTGGTCTCCCATCCACGCGTCCAGATTTCGCTTGAAGAGGGTCAGCGAGGGGCTATGTTTAACATGATTTGGGATTTTATTCCATAGTGAGGGGAGCCTCTGGGAAATGAATCTGTCCCTCCAGCATGTCCTATTTATTTTTGTGCTGAGGTTTAAGTCCCTGGAGCGTGTAGCTCTAAGGGACTTGGATTTTTTGAGGTGGAGCATGTCCATTAATTCTGGGTTTGACATGGCTTTGTACATCAGGCATAGATCGCCTCTGAGCAAGCAACTGAGTAGACCTTGAGTTTCTTTAGTCGAGCTGCATAGGACATCAGTTTGTAGCCCATGATTCTCTTGGTGAGGTACGTTTGGGGTCTCTCCAGTTGCTTCAGGTGTCTGGTAAGGCACATCCCAAAAGGGGCATTGTATTCAATTATGGGCCTGATAAGTGACGAGTAGAGGGTCACAATGACCTCTCTTGATCTAGAGGCAAACCCTTTCGTGATAAGGTGGGCTATATAGAAGGTCTTTCTAACCACTTTGGCAACGTGATTATCAAAGGAGAGATTATTATCTACGTTGGTCCCCAAATCTCTAATTACTTCTTCCGAACTTAATGGATTGCCTATGTGGTAATTTGTGGACACCTTGTCTTTCCCAAAGGGGATGACTAAGCTTATTTATGATGCCCGAGTAGGGTATTGTATCGAAGGCTTTTGCGAGGTCCAGGTAGGCTGTGTGGACTACCTTGCCCTCATCTATGGCTTTGGTAACTGTTTCAAAGAAATCAACTAGGTTTAAATAAAAAAAATATTTTTAAGTAACAGCATCCTCTTTTTCTCAGTGTTTTTTTTTTTTTTTTTAGTTTAGATTTAAAATACAATTCAGCAGCCGTATTTGCAGGCAATGTGCTTCCAAGAGAACACAGCAGTGGTTTCAAATAAATGTTTGACCATGCCACTCAGCAAACTATTACAGCTTTACCTGATCATGTGTTGTTTTAGTTGTTATATGAAAACTCATACATTTTACTAAGACTAATGCTCATTTGATAATATCCTCTCAGGACTTTTAAGGCCATGAACACTAAAAGTTTAAAGGTCCAGCAAAAGAAAAACATGACAGAAAACCAGGCATTTAAAAGTACTGTACCAACAGATTGGAATGTCAGGTAGCTACCATGAAAATGTATTATTTATCTATTTATTTTATTTATTTATTTTACATTTGTTGACCAGGATTGTCTGACTGAGCTGAAGAGCCCTTTTTCAGCAGAGGCCTGGGGGGAAGAGCTTCAACATATTATACAATTTTCATTATAAATTAGTATTGAACAGCAATGTTACAGGATTATTACGGGGCATTAAGTAGCAATACAATGTTATACAGTGTCAATAATCAGGAGTATGTATAGCATAACTATTTCAAGATGTATAAAAAGAAATATGTCATTAAGATGAGTATAGTTTTTGGAGTAAGTGATTACAAAAACCCAGTTTTATCATAATGTAGTTGCATGAAGGCAAGACAGTTACAATAGAATGCTTCTCTGAGGTGATTTGCTTAATAGATTTTAGAAGACAGTAGAAAGACTAGTCATGGAAGATTAGAGAGAGCTAGTGAGAAGAGTAAGTTAAGGGTAGAAAGTAGATTAAGGTATGAGAAGTAGGGGATGTTTTTAAGGAGGGAGAGTGCGGTGGCAGGACCGGTGACTTTTAAAGTGCTCTTTGGTAGCTGTCTTAAATTGTTTAGGATGTGTAAGGGTCCTGATTTCTAGTGGGAGCCTATTCCAGGCAATAGTGGAGTGATAGTGGTACATGTAAATGCCTTCCATTGCTTTTAAAAAGGACTTGTCGTCTCGGGGCACAAAACTGGCTTGGCATGAAATAGCTGTGGGAGTACCTGAGTCATTCCAGTTTGACTGTGCATGTCTACTCCCAAAGCTGGTATTAGACAATTACTTGCTACTATCAAGTTAATCCTCAAGTATCTTTCAAATTTCACTATGGCTGAACTGTTTTAATGGCAGTTGTATTAAGTAGTATATTTACTGATAAACAAATTCACAAATTCTGTTTTGTGCTCCTTTTATTTCTTGTTTATTTAATTTCCTTTTTAAAATATATTAACTATGGATTCTTTATTCTGCTATTACTCTAAATGTGTTTTTTCTGCAACAAAAACTGAACTGTTGCATTTACATGTACTTTGCTCACATATGGACAGCGCAGTGGTGCAGCGGTAGCATTGTCGCTTCACAGCAAGAGGTTCTCCAGTTCGATTCTCAGTAGAGTGCCTTCTGTGCAGAGTCTGCATGTCCTCCCTGCATTCGTGTGGGTTTCCTGCAGGTGCTTTGGTTTCCTCCCACATTGCAAAGATATGTGCCTGTGGTGTTTCTCCCTGGGCCTCCTCTGAAAATAGGCTATGTTCCAAATTAGACTTTCTCAGTTAACAAATGTTAAATAAATAAATGTGCATGACTGAACTTAGACCTAAATCATGTCCAACTAACTCTGCCTGTCCTTAATATGGATATAATGCCTACATTCCTCTAACTCTAGTCACTCCTTCCAAATTAGTACTTAACTATGTCTTAACAGTACTGTTACTCTGTTTATGCTTTGATTTTTTTTCTGCTGCTACCTTCTAGCAGTGGCTTCCCTACTATTTACTGAGTGTAAAGACACTGATGTTTCAACTGGTTGAGTTTGTCACTTGATATTGTACTCACCAATCACTTTTTATTCATAAGTAGTCACTAACAGTGTGTTTCCTATGAGTGCTCAGGCAGTAACTTCCTTTTTAATGCTCTAATGATCTTTTCTTTTCTCTGTAGTTCTATGAGCATGGTGTTAAGCTGTATAAGAATGAGCGGTGCATGTGGAGGGGGGGGGGTCTATGTTAGCTTGTCAAGCATCCAAATTGTTAAAACCCAATCGGTTGCAACCATATGGTCAACAGTTTGATTTGTTGAACTGTTCTGACTGTGCTTGGAGTACAGTATGGATAAGGGAATTTGCCCTTTTCCCCATTGTAGTACAATCTTAGAGTAGGTATAAATGATTAACGGGGGATGTGGGAGTTGCATGGGGGCTTGCCCATCCCTTGCAAAGACATTGTCTGTGTTGTTTGCGTTTGTGTTGTTTATTGACATGCTGAATTGTTGACCATATGACCTTGATTGTATGGGTTTTGACAATTTGGTTGTTTGATAAACTGACATAGACCTGCATGGGGGGCTTATGCACCTGGAAAAAATCCTTTTAAAAATGTCTTATTGAGTTGAAGGTTTGAGCAGTTGTTTTTATCAAGTTGAATATTCATGGACTCATATCCCTTTGACACATACTTAAAGCACCAGTAACTGCTCTGTATGTTCTAAGCATTAACTGGAGTATCTGTATAATTGTGATTTTGCCAGCATGTGTAACAACATGCATTATGCCATTTTGTATTACATATATGCTTAACTTCTGTGTTTACATCTGAGACCATTTCTACCTGGGTCTTTTCCATTAATGGTCTGTTTTGTTTTATCGAACCTGGTCAAAAAAAGTATAAGTAAATGCTCCTACAAATAAATTCAAGGATGAATTAATTTGTCATTGGTCAGATTGTGTGACTTTAGTGAAGAAGTCGGTTTAACTGTAAAATAACAAAGTTATAGTGTTTAAGCAATTGCTGACCAGATTTCGATAGTTGTCTTACCTACACGTGGTGATACTATACAGAGCAAATTTAGATTGAAATTTCCCAGTGTTATTAACAGATGTTTAATATGTTCTTAGTAAAAATAATTATTTCATAGACTATAAAAACATAAAATATACTTTTAAGACAGACAATCAGTATTGAGGATATATTTAAATTCAGAGCAGAGCTTTTTACAGAGCAAAAATATTTGACAATTTTTCAAGTGTGATCTGCACTGCTGTAAGCTTTTTCTAGCATTTATTGACTGGTGGAAGGAGGGATATATGGGATTAATTACAGTGGAATTATTTGAATACTTTTAATTGATTCATATTTGTATCAAACGGTAGTCAATGTTACCAGTAAGGTAGTAGAACTGAGTTAAGGTTTAGCCTTATTCTCAGGGTTGCTTGATTTCAGTTTATCTAGAAGTTCTGGGGAATGAGAGAGGATGCAGGGTAGTTGGGCCCCTGTCAAAAAGTTTTTTTTTTAATGTTGTTAAAGTTCACATTGTAAGATTTATTTGCTTTTTGCAGTTTTCTGTAATTCTGTTCATGGAATTAATATGAATAATTTAAGGGCGATGGCAAAATAAATTAAGATAAATTCCATTTCAGTTCATGGCAAGGGCTCATGTAATTTTAAAGTTTGAGTAAGTTGTATCGTTTGGAATATGGAACTATCACCAGTTTCAAATTCCCTGAACATCAAATGCCTGAGTCTCAGGAGGCTGAGGATCAAAATGTTGATGACGATTTTCCTAGAAATCATTGCCAGTACAATTTCTATGCTTGTGTCAGCAGTGATTAATTTGTTTTGGGAGAGTTTATCACTTCTTTGTGTTTATGCAACCACTCAGTTGGTATATATAAGTTCAGGAGTTCCTGAGGTGGAGGTGGGCTTGTCCCCTGCCAAAAAAAATGCTTACAGTTTGATTTTTGACCTTGAGATGTTTTGCCAGTTTGTGTTAACTAATGTAGAACCTTGGCATCTTATGCTTTGCTGTTTCATAGTACAAGCACACTGCAAAAGCTATTTTTATCTAGTGAAAGGTATTACGTTATTTGTATGTTTGAAGCAGGTGTTGTTTTATAAGATCATTTGCTGATTTTCCAGTACATATTTGAAAGGAAAATCCATGCTGAATGAATTCAGTAAACATATTTTCTGCTTTTAGAAATTCTGAATTAAATATGCCACTTTGGCAGTCAGATAGAGAAATCTAGTTTTTGTTTTATAAAACCTTGTAAAGTTTATGATTTGAATGCATTTTCAAATGTGCATATTTTGTGGTGTTGATATATGTATTGCCAATTATTGTTAGAACTAATTCTTTCTTTAGCTATCAGGATTGTAAATCATTGCTACATTTTCAATGATATTGGAAATAATGACATTTGTTTTGTCTTGTTCTTCCCCTAGCTTTTGATAAAGATTTGTTTGATGATTGTTGTGCTGCAGGATATGAGTGGGCAGCAGAAAATGGGCAGTGCAACAATATTCCAGTGAATAATTTGTACGCAGTGATTTGCAGGTGGGTAGCATCATGTAAAAATATACTTATGCAAATATGGTTAAGCTACAAGTGCTGAATTGCTGTGCGCTGGTATGTGTTTTCAGATTCTTCTCTGATGAATACACAATACTGAATTTCTTTTGGAGGAAACTACATTGATTAAGTGCAAAAATTAATGTTTTGGTTTCCACTACATGTTGAAAATTTGTATGGTATTGTTGTAAATGAAGATAGAATAGAGACAGCGCAGACCTGTTTGTGTGAAAACCCAGCTTCACAGTATGTGATGGTATTAATGTATTTTGCTTAGCATATAATTATGTCTTATTTAATGAGAGAATTTAACTTCAGAACAAGGTACAGCAGTGGGAATCCTTTTGTACTAGAATATGCTAACCTACAGTGATCCTGTAGGATCAAGTATATATTTATAACACAGTTTTTTTGAAAAGTCGGTTATTAGGTAATTTTCTTTTATAGGTGATTTGTTATTTCTTTGTAAAGGTAAAGAAAATACTGTATACGAATCTGTGAAAGATTCTTCTATCATTAGATGTGATTTTAAGTTTAAAAATATAGATAATGATGACATTATTTATTTAGATGTTGCCTTGGTAGGTAATCAGATGCAGAGTAAAGTTAATAGAAAATGTAATCCCACTGTAGACATTTTTGTTTTACAGTAGTCATCATCAGCGTCATCTTTTAGCCTCATAAACACCATGGTGAATTTGTCAGTATAAGAAGGTTGTGTTCTGGAAGGCAACACATTATTAGTAGAGGCTGTAGAAAACAAACAATATGTTTTATAGCAAGGTTATGATCCAGTTAAAGTAAGTGTAGCTTGTTGGAGAACAACCTCATCGACTCCTTTGAGGCAGTCACCAAAGCTGTGGATGAGGGTAAGGTGGTTCACACAGCCTATCTTGACCTCGCCAAGGCTTTCAACACCATCCCCCATTCTGGAATTATAGCTAAACTCACTAAACTAGGTATAAATCCCTACGTCACAAGATGGGTTGCCAACTGACTCACTGACAGAACCCACACTGTAAAAGTTGCAGACTCCAAATCTGACCTCAAAGCAGTGACAAGTGGAGTACCACAGGGTTCCATCCTGGGAACTCTCCTGTTTGGTATCTACTTCTCTGAAGTACAGGCTAACAGAGAAGGTCTCTGGCTAACGAAGTTTGCAGATGACTGCAAACTAGGAGCCGTAGTCAAGTCCCCAAATGATCTGGACATCCTACAGAAGGGCCTCACTGAGACAGATGCCTGGTGTCAGAGCCATGGCCTCAAGCTCAATGCCAAAAAGTGCAGTGTCATCCCCTTTGGTAAAAACTCTGTACCCATGAACTACCACATAGGCAGCAATCTACTTAACACCAAATGCGTGATAAGAGACCTTTGGACCCAGGTGGACAGTAGTCTCTCCTTTGATAGTCACATCACCGCAGTAGTCAGGAAGTCCTTCTACGTGGCACACCTCATCATAAAAGGGTTCTCATCCAGGAAAAAAGAGGTCATTGTTCCCCTGTACTCGTCACTCATTAGACCCATTATAGAGTACAACTCCCCTTTTGGAATGTACCTCACAAGACATCTGCAGCAGATGGAAAGGCCACAGAAGTACCTCACAAAGAGGATTACTGGCCTCAAACAAATGCCCTACACTGACAGCCTCAAAAAACTCCAGCTTTACTCTGTAGCATATCGACTACTCTGAGGTGATCTCTGCCTAACATATAAAGCTATGTCAAGCCCAGAGCTGTTGGACATGGTACACCTAAAGAAATCCCAATCCCTCTGAGCTACGTGCTCTAGGGACCTAAACCTTGTCACCACAATAAACAGGACATGCTGGAGGGATAGATTCCTGTCCAGAGACTTCCTATACTCTGGAACAAGCTACCCATCTATGTCAAGCAAAGTTCTTCATTATCACTCTTCAAGAAAAATCTTGATGAGTGGATGGGAAATAGGAAATACACCCCGGGGATCAATTCTTTGTCTCTGCTGGACAGTGGCACAGGAAAATACCTTTCTTGGGTGGCGTAAGCTATGGAACCGTGTTGGCTAGGCATACATAGGCCCTTGGGCCGATAGCCTAGTATCTACCTATGAACCTGTGAACCTATGAACCTAGATTCAGGGTAGTTAGGTAACAGCAAACAGAAAAAAAGTATAACTGAAGGTAAGAAAGAATTTTATTTTGTAAAATGAAATAATTTACAATATTATCCAGGAGAAAGTGTAAAACAGGTTAAAAGAATAGAGGGGTATTATTTCACCTACATCTCCTGAGCAGAGTGATGATGGATTCTGTTTTTGACCTATCCTCTTGAATTGCTTTTTTTCCAACTTTCTGCAGGTAGTGATGATGAACACGCTGGATTAACTTTGCTTAGACGTCTAAAGCCCTCAACTTTCACAGTCATTACAGGGTATCATCAAAAATTATTGCAGAGGGTCAAAAATCATAGCACTCAGAATTTGCTAATGTATAAATTAGTGCAAACTAGGGAATAGAGATTTGATATATACATTTGTCCTCTTAAGGAGCATGGTCCATAAAATGCGGAACCTCCTTTTATGACATATATGCAAAACTCACAGATGCAACAGTATAAAATAAACTTGAAAAATATGTTTTGACATTGACATGAGTGTTAACGTTACTATTTTTCCACAGTGAAAACCTGCAAGTACTGCTTTCTAATATGCAAAGTGCAACTCAAATCTATGAGAATAAAACCAGTAAAAGTTTAAGAAAAGTACAAAAAATATGTTTTAATAAATAGATTTGCGAGTGCAATGATGGCATAACCTTATACACAAAATTCCCCTGTAACATTTTTGCTATTTCCAAAATCTGTCAAGCCACTTAGACCTTAAGCTTTTATCCTTTTTGCTTTTCTATGTGCATATGTGTGTGTGTGTGTGTGTGTGTGTGTGTGTGTGTGTGTGTGTGTGTGTGTGTGTGTGTGTGTATGTATGTATGTGTGTACATATACATCTAACACATCTTTCTCTAGTTTACTTCATTCCTCATTAATCTCTTCTCACACTCCTTAATGTCTTCTCTTGATCTTCTTCAGTCTGAATTCTGTACACTTTTCTCAGATATCTGCAGAAACAAACTTATTTCCAATTTTCATGTTCACTAGTCTTTACAAAAAGTTATTTTCACGTATATAAAATCACACTGACATAGAAATAATGCTTTATCTCATTCAGTAATACTGCACATTTAAGATATATAATATATATATATATATATATATATATATATATATATATATAGGTTCACTTTATAATCTCGAAATTCTGAAATATCGAATTTCAGAATCTCGAGATCGTAAAGCTGAAAGCCCATAATAGCGAAACACCCAGAAGTGCGAAATTCAAAATCTCAAAGTTCGGAGATGTTGAATTAGCGCTTCTGGTGTTGCGCTGTGTTGATAGATAGCTGGAGATTCAGGTAAGTGTTTATGTTCTAAGGGTTTTGATTAGGGGCTTTAGTGTGTGTCAGTGTGTTTTGTTACTGTGATGTGTGTGTGCAAGGGGAATATAGCTTGTATGGTGGTGTTTTTGCTTGCCCCCCCCCCCTGTTTGTATGTAGTGTACAGTGGCGGATCCAGGAATTTGCAAAAGGGGGGGGGGGCGCATTCTGGTTAGTTGACTACCAGGTGAAAGCGGGAAAGTGGGACACTGTGTTTGGTGGCTGTGAAAAGATTACCTTAATAAGCTCTGACATCATGTGTGGAAAGACATCAATTTACATTCAGTTGCACATGAATTTGCTGTGGATATGATAGTAGAAATAGGTAATTCCTGTGCAGCACACAACACATGTACAGGTAGTACAAGTATTTTCAGTGCATGCCTGGAAAAGATGATTGGTTGCCCATACCAAGTCACATCATTCTCCTTCAATGTCATACTGGGCATATGCACTGTTATAAACTTGGAAAGAAACCCTCTGAAATATATGTTATTGTTATGAGACATAAAATATATACCACAGTCACAGATGCTGTGATAATTTAATGACTGTACCAAATAAATAAACTCATAAAACTTTCCTAAGCAGGCCATAATGTTTTTGGATTGTTTACTGTTCGTTCTATGGTTTTAAGCACAATTAATTATCTTTTATTAGTGTTTTCATAACAAAAGTCCTACTGTACCTTTGCTCTCCTTACAACAAATTCTGGAGTGGGTGTGGGAGGGGGAGGCAATGCTGCTCTCCAGCAGTTCAAAAATGACAAAGGAAACAGATGATCTGCTGTGGCAGCCCCTAACGGGAGCAGACAAATGAAAAAACCTGTGTGTGTGTGTGTGTGTGTGTGTGTGTGTGTGTGTGTGTGTGTGTGTGTGTGTGTGTGTGTGTGTGTGATAAATTTATTTTTCCCCACAGAAAAAAGTTATGCTTTTTTTCAGTTTATTAAACCAGCAGAGCAAAATTGTTACATTTCCTTTGCATACATACTTGGGTATGTATATACACACACACACACACACACACACACACACACACACACACACACACACACACACACACACACACACACACACACACACACACACACACACACACACACACACACACACACACACACACACACACACACACACACACACACACACGCGTGCGCACACATATAAATAGTTTGGGCTTGTGCAATAATGCCCTTCTAGCCTGCCAATACACCAAACAATCATTCCCATAATAAATACCCAAGCTATTTTTTAAAAATATTTAAACTAGTGCTTGCTTTAATATAATTTAGTTGTCTGTTTCATGCATCATCTCTCATTCCTATATAATCTTCTATGTAGACTCTCTGATGACTGTCTACTACACTTTGCTAGCCCCAAACATTCTCAGAGGTAGCCATTTCTAAATGCCCTATATACTTGAATAAGAGGTACAAGTTCAGATATTTTAGTCTTTCATCATAACTTAAATTTTCACATACATGAATGCCCTTGGTATATTTTAGCTGTACTCCAGTTTACTACTGCTTGTTCTCTTATAACGTTTTCATGTTGTTATTCCATATTGTAGTATGGGTTTAATGTAACCTGCAAATGATTTTATCAGTCTTTCATTTCCTAGACATTATAAATCTTTATATGCATCCTACAGTTTTATAATCATCATAACCATTTGGTATGATTAAAATACTTAAAACTGCATCTACACATACACCAAGGTCCTTGAATCTACAGCATCAATCAAGGTGTACTGTATTAAATATTTACCCTTCAATTTGTCTTTCAAATATCATTTATTTAGATTTTAATGTATCTATCAACATATTATTCTCCTGCACCCAAATGGAACATTTAGTCAAGTGCTTTTGCTGACGTGCTCTACCTATAACAGATGTAAGCCTGCTTGCCTATTTTCAAGTCATCAGTATACAGACTGTAGAACACATCAGATGAAAAAGTTAGATCTGAAAGCTGCAACCTAAACAAGTAGGACAGAACCCTGTCGGATGCCTTGACTGCAAACTAGCATTTCACTTGTTCAATTGCTGTATGATACTTGCCATTTGCTGTTTGGAAGATGTGCAGTCTTATTATCATTGTTTCTTCTACAAATTTGTATGTGTTGCATTCATAATACATTTCACCAAAAGCCACCGCTGCAGTTTTTATAAAATGTTAGTTCAATTAACAGGTTTACATTTTTAATTAAAAACAACAATAGCACTTTTATATGCATGTGTGTTACTTTCTCTCTGTATCTTGTGGAGCTTTTCTCCCCAGGCATCCACTAAAAAAGGATTTTCCACTCTGTTAATCTTTCTCAACCAACAAAAGTATAAAAAAATAAAAAAGAGCTTCAGCTTTCTATATGTTCTTTTCACTGCAGTACATCACCTATAGTTTCTTGACAATCACTTCAGAACCCCACCTACAGTTCCAACCCATTCTACATATATGGACTACCCACCTTAATATTCTTCCTATATATACTCTACAACAACCCACTCCTTCCACTTTATAATCAGACTCTACACTTCCATTTCTATTCTTACCTCACATTCTTACCCAATTTAGATATGCAGCTTTTGCCTTACCAATAGGTGAACATTAAAAATACAAAATAGTATAATTGACAACTTTTGACAGGCCTTGTGAGAGGTTCACTGTGTCTACTATGTACATACTGTATATGTTTGCGATAGGCTCTACATGAATCTAAGGCTAACTGCCCAGAAGGGTAATTTTAAATCTATTCAATAAGCCAAGGTTAGAATCAAACTCTGTACCTTATGTCTATGAGGCAAAGACTTAAACCATTATTTCAAACCCATTGCCTGTGTGATGTGTTACCTATATTATTCTCGCATGCCAGATACTGTTTTCCATACATGCCCACACGACATGCTTCATATAGTACATCTTTGGATACCCTTAGTGAAATTACTCTGTACATCTTATAAACATGCAAGTGCCATGTCTCTTCTGTAAAATTTTGTATACTTACTACCGCTTCTCCCTTTCCCATATCTACACTCAGAGAATGAGCCTGAAACTGATGTACAAGTATCAGAGCCCTACACTAGTTAACAGATATAAATAAATGAACAAACAAACAGATAAATGTACAGAAATTAGCACCATTCATGCCCTGAGACGACCATCCCTTATGTTTTAAGTAACTTTTCCCAATAAACACTTAAACAGCATCGTCAGTCCTCTGGTTTTCAGAGGAAGTGTGTGTGTGTGTGTGTGTGTGTGTGTGTGTGTGTGTGTGTGTGTGTGTGTGTGTGTGTGTGTGTGTGTGTGTGTGTGTGTATGTGCGTGTGTGCGTGTGTGTGTCATAATAAAATTATAATCATAATCCAAAAACAATACCCAGGTATTACCTTTACAGTTAATTTCTAAATTTCTTGTGCATTAGGAATTTCACATTTAGGACATTAAATATTACATATGTCTTTCAGTGCATGCATTTCCAACCCCTTGATTCAGACTATTGGAAAACTGAAACTGTTTAGATTGTGTCTGTATTACAGTTCAATCTATTTCCATAAATAGGAGCAGCACAGTGTTAATGTTTTGACTACTGGTAAGGGTCATCCATTATCCTTTCTATGGTTCCAAAACATGCAACTTAACTTAAGGACAACTGCAAGCAAAGTACTTTTATTTTATTTTACTGTTTATGTTGAATGAAGGCAACTTACATTTATTTAGTTTTAACTGCTTAACTGATAAGTCCTATATGAAACCAATACCCTAAAAATGATATCAATCCAGCTGTTTTGAGTAATTTTCTTTCCATGTTAACGTTTAAACACACAGAGGCCGACATATTCCTTTTTATAGGTTCATAGGTTGGTACTAGGCTATCGGCCCTAAGGCCTATGCAAGCCTAGCCATAATAATTCCCTGAAAATTTTTTCCCACAATATTTACTTCTCTGTCTAGCAGGGCAACTGACATGATCCCCGGGGTGAATTTCCTATCTCCCATCCAATCATCAAGGTTACTTTTGAAGAGGGCCAATGTGGTGCTCTGCTTGACAAGTATGGGCAGTCTATTTCAGAGTATGGGGAGTCTCTGGGTCAGGAACCTCTCCCTCCAGCATGTTTTGTTCATTGTGATGATAAGGATTAATCCCTGGAGCGTGTGGCTCTGAGGGATTGGGATTTCTTTAAGTGGAGCACGTCCAACAGCTCAGGGTTTGACATGGCCTTGTATGTTAAGCAGAGATTGCCTTTGAGTAGACGATATGCCACAGAGTATAGCTGGAGTTTTTTTTAGACGGTCAGCATATGGCATCTGCTTTAGGCCTGTGATTCTTTTAGTGAGGTATTTCTGTGGCCTTTCCAGCTGTTGCATATGTCTTGTGAGGTACATACCAAATGGGGCATTATACTCTATAATGGGTCTAATGAGGGATGAGTACAGTGGGACAATGACCTTTTTTCTGGATGAAAAGTCCTTAGTGATGAGGTGTGCCACATAGAAGGATTTCGTGACTGTTGTGGCGATGTGGTTATCGAAAGTGAGACCACTGTCCACTTGTGTCCCAAAGTCTTTCATCACACTTTCGATGTTTAGTGTCCTGCCACCTATGTGCTAGTTCATGGGTACATGTTTTTTTCCAAAGGGGATAACTATACATTTTTTGGCATTAAGCTTGAGCCCATGGCTTTGCCACCAGGCATATGTTTCTGTAAGGCCCTTTTATAGAATATTCACATAATTTAAGGACAGTAATACCACCCAATACATCAGATTCTTTGTGTAAGTACATTTATTCCACAGATAGACATACCCAAAATAATTAAAAACATACAGTAGAGCTGAAACTCCCTGATTAGGAATTGAACCCTTTAACCATTTTTATACCAACCAAATCGCTTATAAACTGGAGACTCTCCTTGGGACCTGCAGGGAACTGCTGTAGCTGTCTTCCGAGAAAGAAGCAAAGCAAAACAAGACAATGCAAAATAAATGCATAAGATGAACAATTGGATTTATGGGTCATCTAAAGGCATTTCCTCATTCAGTCATTCACTTTGTTAATGTGCTCAGATCAATTGAAGTCGTAAGATGATATCAGACATCAAACAAATCATGGCACCAAGAAGCAATAAGGACTACTCGCTAGTCCAACACTAGCAGAATAGACAATATTATAAAGAATTCCGCTGGATATCAGACATGCCAATACTAACATAATTTAATGGCACTTCAGGACAGAAATAACAAAGCAAACACTAACTAGACAGACATTTTTTTAAATGCAAGTTTTGAATATAGTGCTGTGCTGGCGTCTATCACAGTTAACATGCTGATGTGTGCTTCACCACCTAACCCGAATGAAGCATTTTTTCCCAGAATGAGGATTTGAGAATTGTCTGATATTGGGAAAAGTGAACCACAGAAAATTAAACAGAAAAGAACTGCAGCAATTTGAAACAAAGTGAAATAAACTGATTTAATGGTGGGAACTGGTGGCACATGGGTGTGTGCGTACGCTTGTCTGTATCCGTGTGACGGTAAGTGTACCATACTACGTGTCAAATGCACAACTTTTACAACTGTCTTAAGAGCTGGAATAAGTAACTGTGAATGATTTTAGATGAATGGGTTAAGAAATGCAGCTGTATGAGCTAGCATTTAATTGACATCAGAATACATGTGGTATTCATGGACACACCTGTCTCTTAAGTTAAGAGTCTTAACAATGACAAATGTCAGTGGTCAACATCTCCATTCAAGTCTCCCTTAGTTACTTAATGCCAGTAGAGTCACTCAGTCCCTGGTGACAGCTCACCTTCTCTTGGTCCCCACTCCTTCAGTCTGTTTCCCTCCCCCCACCCGGGAAAGACTCAGGGGCCGACTGCAGACTCTGTTCTAAAAACTGTTGGGGAATGAGTAGTAGTGTTGATGTCAGCCATTTCAAAGGTTAACTTATTCCCTAGTAGCAGTAACAACATGGTATGTAACCGCCGGCCTTAGGGTTTGAGTTCAAGGGATGTGGGACAGCCTAGCTGTGACATTTGGCGCATGCCTACTTTACGTGCTGGATATTAAAATAACTTTGGAAATTAAATAGTATCGATTTGTGCGAATGCATCTGAATCTGTTTTTCTAGCACAATCAGAGTGCTATTCATACCCCGCTAAGCTTACTTACCTCTGACTCTTGAAATGGCTACCGTATGAAGGAGATCAGCAGAGCACTTTGAAGGCATTACCTCAACAGAAACATAACTAAGATTCACAAAACACACAACACAAAAGCTACTATAAGTGAGCTGCATGGTATATCATACATATTTCCAACAAATCTTTAATTATACTATAAATGAACACATTTGTAAATACAGTTCATAAATATGAACCAGTGCACATTCACTTCTCACTAGTTCACATCCATGCTTTTTTTTAAGGTTTCCCTCAATCGAGTTAACGAATCAGTTAACATTCCTCACATTACAGAACACATTTTGTAAAAATCAACTTTAAAGAATAACTAATGCAGATTTTTGCTGAGATTGTATGCCCCTCCCCCTTCCAAAGGAAGTAGGGTAATTTCATGTGCATGCCTTTTTGTTTACTATCCACCTCCACTTGAACATAGGTAAGCAACCTTGCATATCATGGAATACCTTTTAGAAAAAAATTAAGTAAAATAAAACTACAATAATGAAACAAAACATATTGCTTGGAATAATTGCTCCCTCCACCTGCCAGTGGAAGTGTTGTAAGAAACAGTCCTGTATATCATAAGATATATTTTGGAAACCAAACAGAAACTAAAGGCTTTTTTTCTCAGTGCTTACTGTCTATTGCAATAGCAGCATGCTGTAGTCATTTTAAGGAGTTCACTATTTACTCTTACATATACCTTCATTTAAAATATTGACAGATGGCTATCGCCTCCAGCCATTGCCTGCTCTGCTGAATATTACCTAAATATCCTGTTAAATCACGCAACTATTCTTGGTCCTCTCATTGTTCAATACAAAGAATGCCACCTAACTTAAAATGTTTTATCCCACCGGGTCACTTCTAATAATATATATGCATGATACTAACACATATATTTTTTAAATTACAGACTGCAATACAAAGTTAAACTTCATTGCTTAGTTTATTAATTGTCTCTTGAAGCACCAGTTATAGATTGGCAATTTCAGCATTAGCTGGAAAGGGCTATGATTTTTCTGACAATGTGCCTATTTCTGTTTTTTTTTTTTTTTTTTTGTATTTTGACCAGTCAGGATACCTATACCTAACATCGCAACCACAGCAGGCCAGCAGTTTTACACTGTAGACTCCCTTCTGTTGAATTGAAACTTAAGTTCAAGGATATTTCATTCCTATGGCCTTTTTACTTCTCCCCTTCTTTGGCGGCTTGAAAATTGGTGGTGTCAAAAGAATTAGCACATACCTCAAAGTAGATCTCTCCAGTAGCAGTAGTTATAAGTCGTTTCAAACGACAATTTGTTCAGCTATTTTTATTTTAAAATTGAACAAGATTGTTTGTCTTCCGACAACAATTACTGACAGCTCCCACCAACGCGCCTAAATTATAAGAGATGCAGTTGGTTGCATCTGATTGCAACCTCCAATCATCTCCGATCTATATATTTGGCCCGTTGGTGACAGGATTCTTCGGAAAGATTGATTGTGACTTCCAAAAAAAGTTGGGCTGGCGCGATTTCAAAAAAAAAAAAAATTGAAAAAGGGGCCGGCGCGTGTCCCTGCGCCCATGCCTTAATCTGCCACTGGTGTAGGTTTTGTGTGTTTGTATGTGGGGAGGAAGGTATATGTATGCTTATGGTGTATGGTTAGTATAGAAGTCACGATTTTGAATTTTGCGCTTCTGGGGTTTCAGTCTTTTGGGAGTTGGGCTTTTTGATCTCGAGATTCTGAAATTTGATATTAAAGAATTTCGAGATTATAAAGTGAACCTATATATATATATATATATATATATATATATATATATATATATATTTTTTTTTTGTGTGTCTTTCGGCTTTTCCCGGTTAGGGGTTGCCACAGCAGAACTCCGGTCCGCTAATGATTGGTAGTTGAGATTTTTACGTGCCGAGTTACCAGCCCTGACGCACAACCTTCAACGAAGGTACGCCCATTCACGCATGTCTCCACGCAGAAGACACTCTAGCTGAGAATCGAACTGGACAGCGTCTTACTGTGAGGCGGCAATGCTACCACAGCACCACCACCGCGGATATATATATATATATATATATATATATATATATATATATATATATGGAAAGCGAGAGAGATATAGATATACAGACACACACACACACACACACACACACACACACACACACACACACACACACACACACACACACACACACACACACGCACACACGCACACATATACATTAAGAGAATATAAGAGCAGGCAGCTAAATAACAATGCATTACAATGCAACCTGATCCTGTATTAACCCATCACCAGTGTCTTTCTAGCCTGCCAGTTGGCTTGCACTGTAATATCTGACACATTCTTGTAGTTCCCAATAATGGCAAATGGAAGAGGTAGTCCAAGACAATTCTATTCTGCTTAGGTAATTAGAGACTGACTTTTTTTTCTTCTGTTCAGCAAAAGACAGTACTTTGCAGTACCCATAACCCAGCTTTAGAAAATCATCACTGAACTGTCTTGCCAAGTGTGCTACCAATTATTTTTGATGTTGGTGAGCTCAGCGGAGTCCCTCTTTCATTGGCTCTACAACTGAGCCAAGAAGGAACAAAAATCGGATCCACCGAATGTCATATCAGAGCAGCAGAGCAGACACACTTTGGAGCCATAAAAACAGAGCAGGACTGAAAGGATTACATCTGTGACTATTTACTATTATGCCCTGCATGGTAACTTGCTGAAGTACAGCATAAATTTTAGGACCACTTTTCCATCAGATGCTTAGTCTGTCATTGAAATAAATTACATACTTACTTGTTGATCAGTGTGCCTTTTATTTCACTCTGCAGCACACTTGGCACATAGTGACAGATGTGGGACACCATTCATGCATTGTTTCTCTGTCAGTTTTTCATCTCAGATGTCCTGAGTCCTATATCTGGCATATATAATGCAACACTATAAAAAAGGACCAGCACTGCGATAAACCAAGTCCATGGATAAGAACTACTTAAATAACAAAAAACACATACACACAAACCTCTGACTATGGAAACACCCAAAAGTAAACTTTATTCCAACAAAGCAAAATGCAGCAAAACTTTCAGGTTAGCAAAAACCCTTCCTCAGTACTTCAAAGTATCTTAGTAGCTCTCCAGTTTATAAACTTCATTCAGTCATGTGACACAGCCCAAGTCTGGTTTAAAACAACAGTATTACAATTCAGCATGTTAAAACCTTAAAATAATTATGAAGAATAAATGCATTGAACCACAGCATGAGATCAAAAATATTCATAACTACATAGACAATTTACTAAAATATAGAAATATATATATAAACTACATTAAAAATACTGAAAAAACTTGTGAAATATTATGTCAGTGTAAGCTCATCTGTTTTTTTTTTCTTGGAATAGGTTTGATGCTAGCATAAGCATTCAAACCTGGTTCTACTTCATCTTGTAACCATAAATCCTATTTAGCTCACATCTTTCTAACTTATTATTTATGTCCCCACCTCTCAAATTCTTATATATAATCTGGATGACCCTAAAGCCAAATTAATGGTCAGCCCCTTTGTCCGTCATATGCTTTTCCAAAGCATTAGTAGAAACTTTTCTATGTACTTCAGAGTGATGCTCTGTGAATCTATGTCTTATTTTTCAATCTATGACTACACTTTCCAGCATAGAAAGAGGTACATCTCATACAGGTAAGCAAGATATATGATGTTAACTGTATTACAATGGTGCCGAGCAGGAAAAATTGTAGCTCTTTCTTGTTACTGGATGAACAAAAAAATTCTCATTTATTATGTACTTACAGTTAACACAATTAAGGCATAGATAAGTTCCCAGTTTGTTATATCTTAAAACTTTTGTATTTAAAGGTGCATCTTTATAACATAAACGTCTTTTCAGATTTGGACAATTCCAATAACTAAAGGATGGTTTTTCACCCACTATCTCCCTTAGCTCTGGCATACTTTCAAATACCCTCCAATTCTTAAGTGATTATCTCTTTCATATGTTTCACATTCCTTGTATATGTTGTCACATACTGTCATGGTTGGACTTCACTATGTTTAATGGAGGTTTCAGGGTCTGAATGCCATGGTACAAAATAGGGCCTTGCAGAGTTATGTCTATTAGTTTTGGTCCCAGTATCTTTCAAAATTCTTTAAAAGTATCTTTCTTAATCTAAGTGTAAAATTCAGGTCTCCTTTTCCCTATTTATCCATTTCTTTTCAGTGCACTTGTCCCTGTGCAGTACTAGAACTCCCTCTGCTTGTTGTTAGAATTCCCCATAATTCACCCTGGTTGTAGCCTCCCATGTTTCCATAACCTTAAGTATAAAATGTTTCCTCTCAACTTTCTTGGCTGTCAAATCTCTGTAATAAGCCTTTGCATCTCACCTGCCCTAAGATGAACTGTTTTTGCCTAACTGCATTCTAATCCAACTTAAAATCTTTAAAAATCCTCCAATTCCCCAGCAAGACCTGGTCTAAGCTATCAGTTATCAGCATGTAGTCATCTGCTGAAAGGCTAAATTATTTCCACTATCCTGGAACAGTCTCCCCTGCTCCCTGGCAAAAGATCTGAACCTTTCAGCCAGTACCTCAGTAGCCTAGAGAAACAGGCTAGGTGACGGGGCAGCCCTGAAGTATCTTTCCCCACTTCTACTACCTTCATTAGTCCTCCCTTAACATCTACTCTGAATATGAAGGAGTTGTAAGAGCAAATATCCAAGTTCTAAAATTCTTCCTAATACCTACCTTTTCCAACACTCTAAAGAGAAAACCCCACTCTACTATAATTATTTACTTCCTAATTTAAAAAAAAGAGAAGTTCTGTCTGATTCATCTCCGCTGACTTCCTTTATAAATTCCCCTATCCTTATGTTCTGTATTTACCAATCCTACCCCTCACAAAGCCCCTCTGTTGTTTACCTACTAGAACAGGAATTAACTTTTCTAATCTCTTGGTTAACACTCTAGCCGGCAATTGTGCTTCCACATTAATCAATGAAATGAGGTAATAGTTGCTGGTTCTTCTTTAGCCTGGCTACTTTTAGGGATAAGAATCCCTCTGGTTCTACTAAACAACTTTGGCAGTATCTCCATATTTCTAGTTTCATTATAAATTGCATGAAGATATTGCAGTGTATATTAAAATGCCTCCTTTTAAGCTGGTCTAATTTCACATCCTGAAGACAAGCAAGGTAGGTGAATTGTTCTTAGATGTGTATGAAGTGTGCATGTGTCCAGAAGTGGACTATCATCCCATGCACAATTTGTTTCTGAATTACTCCTGTTGCTTGCCATGATAGGCTCTGCATCCCTGTGATCTTGAATTTGATAAAGGGTTTGAAAATGGTTGGATAGACAGACAGACAGTGAGGCAGACATCAGTAAACATGTGAAATTATAAAAGTACAAATACATTAAATGAAATTTTGGAATTTCAGATGACTTATGTCAAGGACAACAGTACTAAAATGCTGCTTTTAAGGCACAGATTATTTTGAACATTGAAATGTGCTAATGCACTTTATTATGCATGTTTAACAGCATAATTGAGTACAGCTAGGATGTATACACTGGCAGCTCCTACACAGAGGCAATAATCAGGGAAATTTAGCATTTATAAAAGGCTATATTCTTCTGTTCTTCCATATTCATGCATTTGTGTGTGTGTGTGTGTGTGTGTGTGTGTGTGTGTGTGTGTGTGTGTTTGTATATGTCTCTCTCTCTTTATACACACACACACACACACACACACACACACACACACACACACACATATAAGAGAGAGAGACCGAGTGCGAAATGCACAAATATGCACATACATATGTATAGAAAAAGAGAAAGTGAGACAGGAGAGAGAGAGAGATATGCCTCTATGTATATATATATATATATATATATATATATATATATATATATATACATATATGTCACATTATCAAAGTTTTGAAACTTTGAAATTCATATGGCTGAGACCATGTGACTGAAGTTTGAGAACTTCAAACATTTAAAAAAAAAATCTATTTTTAACATTGACCCACATGGCTGCCCCCCCCCCCCCCACACACACACACACCCTTACAATTAAATATACCAACTCCAAGATTGAACTACATTGCAGAAAAGGGTATATATATATATATAGAGAGAGAGAGAGCGTGAGAGAGAGAGAGAGACACACACACACACAAACTCTCATACACACACGTAGATACATAAACCAAAAAGCAAAACTGCAGCACCAGAAGTGTTCCTTGTGGTTCATAAACGTTTTGCTGTTATCTTGTGTCTTAATGTTAGAGTTTTCACTGAAGAGGCTGTACAAGAAGAGAAAATATGGTCTACTGCTTAGTTTTCTTATTTTATACCATGCTGTGAACATAATATTTGAATAAACTACGAGGAACAACTTTGGTGTTGGAGTTTTGTCTCTTGCTGGAATTCTGTTGTATAGCATATATTTTGTAATTGGCATTTCTAGTTTAAAAAGATCATTAATCTTCGTTACTTGCCTTTTACCTAAAGAAAGTTTTCAGTTATATCAGTAGCTGAAGACCTGAGTAGTCTGTACCATGTGTGAAAAACAGCTATCCACTATATGAAGCCACTGTGCAAAAGGAGGGACTTAAATGTGATTGTTCCTGTGGCTGTCTTTTACATGTGTTAATCTCTGATATTTTAAGTGACTAGTTCTATAAGAAAAAAAAAAACAGTATGAGTTTGTGTTCTTAAAATCATGTTTACAGACTAGAGATGACACAAAAAATCTGTTTGAGTGAACTCTGTGACTATAAACTTGACCTCTGTTACTCAAATGCTAAGTCACAAGTTTGGAAACATTTAGGCAATGTCCATACTGGAGTGATTAGGATGAAGCTGTGTACAGTTAACCCTACAACATTGCCATGTCTAGGTAAGCAGACTGAAGGCATAGTAAAAAACTATATATACAGAATTTGCTTATGTAGCAGTAGCTCAGTGGTCCACTGCTATGCAGTCACTGTGCCACTTCCAGGAAGTGATTTATTTGTGATTAGTTTCACAGGTGTATTGCTGTCATCTGCAGTACTGCAGAAAACATTAAATTTTCATAGAACTGCCTTTGATTTCATTTTCAGGTGTAAAAAGTAAGCCATTCTATTCAGAAAAGGTTAAAGACTGAAATGAGCCCAAGCTGACCCACATTCACTTGACAGACCATATGCTAGAAGACTTGTACAGGAAGGGATGACAGGTAGTCTCTAATTGTAGATTACCCATCTTGGAGTGATGGGAGTTGTTACTGTCCCACAATAACAGTGTACTCTGGAGCATGGTTCAGAAATATATTCTGTATGTACAGGTACTAAAGAGTATTTACTCTTTAGCTGAATGCCATGAGTGTGTGGAAGTGTGCAATCATGCTAGGCTTGGCATAGTGGACATTGTATTGCTGTTATCAGACATGAACAAACTATAAGGAGCATTGAAAAATCTCTTAAATCCCTGCAAGATATTAGTTGTTCAATCTCTGGTTCTTGTGTTTTGTACCATCTAACATTGTAAGGGCTCCCGTACGATGCCCTTCTCTGACAGGAGAAGGGTGTGAGTCAGTGGCCCTATTAGGGATAAGGCCTTATGACCACTGAGAGACAAAGTGATAACTATAAAATAAAAAATAAAATAAAATAAAAATACCAATGGACTTCAATTCATATGTGAAGGTCTTCAGCATGTTTTAAAGCAGGCTAAGCTAGGTAGTGTAGAACTGGTCCATGTTTCTCTAAACTGGATGGCAAATGGCCACCTGGGTACATTAGAGTTGATTATGATAAATGTAAAAGTTAGATGGTGCAAAGCACAGTGTTGTTTTTTTCTGCTAGCACATAAGGTAATGTCTTTTTAGAAATGAAGCTATCTTCTAAGCTGATTTTCAGTTTCACCCTTTGAAAGCAACCAGACTTTTTCTTGCAACTTAATTTGTCCATAGGATGTGATGGGCTAAAAGGTGCCACAAGAAACAGTACAACCCAGGATAAAGAACTGCCTGTTGTAGGTTGGACTGCAGTGCACTTTAAGAGATGGATGGTCAAAGTAATATAGAAATTCAGTTGGACTGAATTCATTGCATAATATAGGATGGAATTTTTTTTTTTTTTGCTGTTGTGATATTACACTGAGCAAGTTAACAATATTAGATACTAAACAGATCCAGCTGGCCTGCTTTACCTATGTAAGTATGAGTAACAGAGAGTCAGGTAATGTGTCATCTGCAGTTGTAGGCAAACAAATAGTGATATTAGAACTTTTGTGCTGCTGCAACTCAAGAATGAAAAATCAGAATTTATATCCATTAGCTGTATAGCTGGTACATCCTATGGGTAACTAGGAAGCTTCAAATGAATACATTTAATTAATATTATGAACAACTATTAAAGTGTCATAGTGTATATCAGTAATGTGAATAAGTAAAATAATTCTGTTAAACTTTAGAAGCAAAGCTGTTAGATATAACATAGAGGATTATGATCAGGTGTCTGATCATAACCACATTATTATGTGTTCAAAACACTGATGGCATGAAATTTGCTCAAGAAGTCCATGTTGAGAACACATAATCAAAGGTTACGACAGGAGACCCGATCATAATTCTTTGTAGTGCATATTGCTTTATCTGTTGCATGAACTACTGGTTGCAGGTGAAAAAAATTGCAAAGTGTTTTACCTACTTTGAAAGCCAGTAAAGCCCTTAGCTGTTCTCAGTGCTTGAAGCAAGACCCAATGTTAACAGTGCTTCACTTAGTATCTGTTTCCCATTGTTGGGACAGTAAAGCTTAGAAATGAAGCACTGTGTGAGCACCCTGAAGTTTAGTTAGCTTAAACTGTCAGATAGTGGACAGGGTCCAACTATTTAGGTCAAAACAACTAGAAAAGATGTGAAAGAATAGCCTTTTGAGGTATTCGAACTAAGCTAAAACACCAAGCAGTAGTAGTAAGAAATATTTGTAAATTAAACTCAAACAGTAGTAATAAATAAAAATCTTCTTTCAATCAAAATTTCTTCACTATTGTGAATAAAAACAGGTTCAGATTCTTCATACCAAAACAACAAATCTTGTTGTGATTAAAAATAGCTTCACTTCTTAGTAGTAACAAATCTTTATTGGGTGAAACTTACATAAAATGGCAAAAATAAACCCACTGCACTTATGTAGGGAAACTAGAAATAAATCTTATGTTTATGCATATTTCAAAAACAAAGAGAAAACATCAACATTCTGTTTAATTCTATAGAAACGTAAACATATGATTGTGATTGGTTAAAACATAATTATCTCTTAGAATATCTATTAGAATATAGGTAGTTTTAATATCTCAGTGGTTATCTTGCTTCTAGCTTCTGTGTGATTGAATAGAGTGTTTGCAGCCAGGAAGTTCATTAGTAAAACTTGGATGAGAGAAATTTGAAAAAACTGGTGTGCTAGAAGACTAAATAAATGCACTACTCTGCTAAGAAGCTGTACTTTGATTACATATTGCAACAAGCAATAAAATGAGTATTGCTTTGCATGATATATGTTAATGCATGCGGGACTAGAACATTTTCTGCGTGGAGTTGGGATATTTTGCTTTACACTTTATCATGATGGGGAGCATGATACAGAATTAAAAAAAAACTGGCATTGTATTGTATTACTGAATTAAAACTGAAGAGATTGTTATGATAAGGTAATTTTGCCACAATAATGTGTTGTATAGTGACACCAGTGTAGTATTGCATGGTGCTTTGCCAGCAAAATGTTTTGTTACAACACAGAACATTAGTGAGGTAGAATTAGGAAAATGTGCTGTAATCATTCCATAAAAAAATGTTTCCATGAAGCAACATTTGGCTTTGTAGTATTGAATTAAACTGCTTTAACCCAGACTGAAACCATATATTCCACAATTTCCACTTCTCCTCTATCTCTTCCTCTCCTTTTACCCTCTATTTACTTCTAAGTTTTATTTCTCCACTATATAAGAGTTACCACTCTACTATCCTTTTCCTCCAAATGGCAATATTTCTGACTGCTGGGAGTTCATATAAGTAACTAATCTACTTACTCCATGTCTATTAATGTATTTTCTTTTCTTTCTTTTACTTTCTTAAAATGTTAAATAATGCTACATAAGTTGTGCATTTTTATTTCAAAAATGTGTGTATTTTTTTGTGCAGGTGTGCACTTTGTGTGCAATTTTTAATCCTATAATATAATTCCATATACTGTTTATTCCCTCCTTATTGTTATGTTGCTCTTTTTGCATCCTATGTAATTGTTTTACGTCTATGTGGAGCTTTTCTCCCCGGGCCTCTGCTGAAAATGGAAATATATCCAGTTAGACTAGCCCGGTTAACAAATGTAAAATAAATAAAATAAAATAAAATAAAAATTAAAAAAAACATTTGACAGCCTGCCATTGTTAACAAGGAAGAAAAGAGCAGTGATTTTGGTTTCAGTTTTCCTCTACAAAAACTCTGGTAATTGAATTGTATCAAGTGCCATTGCTTAACACCATTGATCAGTTTCAGGTGTGCTTAATTTATTATTTATTTATTTCTTTATTTTATTTTACATTTGTTGACCGGGCTAGTCCAACTGGATGTATTTGCATTTTCAGTGGAGGCCCGGGGAGAAAAGCTCCACAAGTTTCAAAAAAGAAAAAAAAAAAGTACACAAAGACAATGATATTTACAAAGACATTGAAACTATTAATTAAAAAGTCAAACAATAAAATGTCAGAATGAAATGTTAGTGAATATTCATGGGAAGAAGTACATGGACACACTCATACTGTAACATTACACATGAGGTCTAAAGAGTAGACTGGTTATAGTTAATAAAGTCAACAATATATACACAGGCACATGCCCTAAATAAGATAATGTGATAAGAAGCAAGGTATTATGGGAAGGGTTCGTTATTTAATCTGGGTTAGCACAGGGGCATAAGCCATTGTGATTTGAGGTAGGGTTTAAGTTTGCTTTTAAATAGGTTAGCTGAGGATAGGGAGGTTAGGTGATTGGGGAGACTGTTCCAGGTTTTACCCACTGTATTAGAGAACAGAATGTCACCAGCTGAGTTATTAGATATTTGTACTAGTAGTTAGATGAGCGTAGGGTTTTGAGATTATTATAGGGGGTAACTAGGGAAGTGAGTATAGGTGTGTTTTCTGGTTGATACAGGATGTTGTGGGCTACTATTACTTGATTGAAGAGTATTAGATTTGGCAATTCTAGCCAGCCTAGTTGATTCATATTGATACAATGATGGGTTCTATAGGAGGACCCGGCAGCAAATCTGGCAATATTGTTGTAAGAGGTAGACAGTTTGTTCAGAGTACTTTTACATAATTTGGTATAGATAGGAGAGACATAAAGCAGAGTAGAGATAAGGTGGGTGCGGGCAATGGTGATCCTGGCTAGTGTTAGAAAGGGTTTGATCCTGTAGGGAACCTAATTTCTTATTAACTGTTTTTATAGTGTTATTGATGTGAGGCTCCTAAGAGAGGTTATTATCAATTAGAACCCTGAGTAGTTTAGTGGTAGGATAAGGAGATATAATAGTTACATTACTAGAGGTTACAGTAAAGTTAAGTGGGGAGGTTCTACGGGTGGGGATGAATAATAGCATTTTTGGTTTTTTTTTGGGTTTAAGATAAGACATCTGTGCAGAAGCCAATTTTCAACTGTGCTAAAGGTCTTTTGGGTTAGAGACTGAAGTTCTGATGGGGAAGTGGCAGAGCATATAAGTGTGGAGTCATCTGCGTATTGGATGCAGGTGGCTTGTGGGATTACAGAATGGAGGTCATTTGTAAAGATGGAGAAGAGTAAAGGACCCAATATGGATCCTTGGGGGACACCTAGGGTAACTGGGAGGTGGGAAGATAAGGTGTTTGCCCACAGTACAGCCTGTTTTCTATTATTTAAGTAGGATTGGAACCACTGAATAGCGAGAGCATCCAACGACAGGTTTTTGAGTGTGTTTATGAGGAGGTGGGGGTTGACCATGTCAAAGGCTTTTGACAGATCAATAAAGAGGGCTGAGGATAGAGTGCATTATTTCGATTTCTGTTAATGTGGTCAGAAAAGGGTAAGAGAGCAGAAGTGGTGCTATGAAATGGTCTAAAGCCATGTTGACAGTTGGTGAGTAGATTTTTTTCAAGTGGGGGGGGTTAAAAGTTGCATGTGAATGCATTTCTCCATTACCTTTGCCACAGGGGATAATATGGCTATGGGCCTGTAGTTGGAAAAGTTCTTGGAAGTTCCACCTTTATTCAGGGGGATAATGTGGGAGACTTTCCAGATGGATGGGATGGATCTTTCAGAAATACTTCTATTAATGAAGATGGATATGGGGTAAGCTATGACTTTAGCTGATTTTTGCAGGTAGTTGATCTGCAGAGAGTGTGATGGGTTTAAGTTTCTGGATAAGTTTACAGACAAGGGATGTGGGAAGTGGTTGAAAATGAAATAGAAGGGAGTTATTGGTGGTGGCAGTGGTGGAGCATGTGATGTTAGGAGATAGCTGGTTGGCCAGGGATTGAATGGTTTCTGTAAAGAAAGTGTTAAATGAGTTGGCTATTTGGATAGGATTGTGGTGATTAGAGCCAGAGGGAGTAGGAGTGCATGAGCGTCCTGGGTGTAGGAGGTTATTTATGCCTGGCCAGAATTTTTGTGGATTATTATGGTGGGTTTGTTGACGATGGCAGTAGTAGTTCCTTTTATCAGACACTAGGGCTTTTTTTTTTTCATTTCTTAGCTACCTGAACTGTCGGTGATCTGAAGGGGGTTTTGTTGCCCGCCAGTTGGCCCATAGTTTATTTCTTTGGAGGAATTTTTGTTTGGTAGTTCTGGTGAGCCATGGGGCTGGTTTAGTTCTAGTTCTAATTTTACGTACAGGGCCATGGCAATCTATTATGTCGGAATGTGTTTCAAAGTTTATCCTTTTATATATCACTCACTAGGCAATCACTGAATGAAGCTTTCAGACCTGCCATAGCAAAGCTATAGCAACTATTTGCAAACATTTTATTTGTTTATGTATGTATGTATTCATGTATTCATTTATTTAGTTTCATTTACTGATTTGGATGGTCTGTCTAAGCTAAGAGACCCTTTTCAGTGAAATCCTAGGGAGATGGCAGTATATTTACAACTGGAAATCATAGTACATATGCAAAATAATGTCATACAACAATAACATGTATGGCTAGGTGTGTGGATGTATATACTGAATATTTAATAATTTATATAGTGACGTTTTGTACAGTCATGTAGTTTGTAGTAGGACTGTGTTGTGTCGTCATTGTACTACAGTTTTAGGAGGATGTGACAGAACTTGTAAGAGGATAGTTGCAGAGAGAATAGTATGAGCATCATTAAATGTTAATGCAGGATTTATGGACAAGAAGTAGTAGCGGTAGAAGAGCAGGTATCGTAACAAGAGGATATGACAAGCCTGAAGTACAGTAAGGTAACACGCAGTGGGTAAATTAAAGTAATTTAGCCTGGGCAATTTTATGTTTCATGTCTGGTTTGTGTTCAGTACTCAAACCCTTACAGTTACTAGACAGATATGTTTTTGTTAAATTTCTGTAAGAAGACCCCAAGGATCATCATTCCTGTTCTGAGGTCGATTGAGTT
>NC_056739.1:1561824786-1561944786 GCF_019279795.1 Protopterus annectens
GAACCGGATGTTTGACACTGTGGTAATAAGGATCAATGTTGCGGGACACACAGTCATACACATACATGCGCACTCGCATGGGCATAGTCACACACACACACACGCACACGCACATGCACACGCACACACACACACACACACACACACACACACACACACACACACACACACACACACACACACACACACACACACACACAAACTACCCTGTGTGTTCAGACTGCTCAGTGGGGGATGGTAAAATTGAGATACTTTCTGCAGCTCTGTCTTATAATGTAAAAACTTAAATATATCCACAATGAGAATCATTTGTTGTCATGAGTACCTAAGCTGAGAAAATTCACACGACATATTCTGTGGGTTGGCAGGATAGCTTTGACTTTGGCTATATATCTGAAACTGTTTAAGGTGTTTTCATTAGTAATTCACTCCTTTGTACTTCCTTATAACACATTCTGGTGTATACATACTTGTAACTTATTAGCATACCTTCTATTTCATCACATCGTCATCATCGTCATCATCATCACTGTCTTCGTCATCAACTCTCTTTATTCCCATTTTGTACATGGGGTCAGGTATCTTGTCAACTGTCTCCATCTCTCTATTCAATACCATGCTCCTACCCTCTGACACTCATGCCTGACTGTTGCAGGTGCTCTCTCACACAATCCATCCACTGCTTTGCTAAACACCCCCATTTCCACTTGCTTTCTTCCTATCTGTCCCAAATCTTCTTCACCAGATTGTCTTCTGCTTTTCCGCACATGTGCCTGAAACACCATAATCTCTTCTCTTTGTCCTTTTCTGCAATTGGCTTTTGCTGTTATGTCCTCATTTCTTCATCTGTCCCACAGTGTACATCCATTTCAGGCACTTCATCTAGCATCCTCAACTGCTATGCCTTTACTGCCCAGGTTTCTGTACCATACAGTAGTATTGGTTGCACCACTGTTTTGTACACCTTACTTTTCAGCTTCTTTGGCATTTTTCTGTCTTACACTACACCTGATCTTCTGTGTCAGCTGTGTGCACCCCCTCTATTTCTAGCTTTGATCTCCTCTTTCAGTCTTCCTTGCTCTTCAACCACCCCTCCCAGATACTTGAAGCTGTTAACGTGTTCCACTATTTTCCCTTCAATCTCAATTCTCAATGTTTTTGTTTTTCTCCATTTGCTAGCATAACAACTGTCTTATCTGTACTCAGTTTCATCTCATTTGACTTTGGTTATGCCTTCATTTCCTTATTCATTGCTGAAATTCTTATTCAGATTCTGTCTGTAATGCCACATTGTCTGCATGTAACAACTTTGTTGATCTGTCCCCTCTGACCTATTTGCTAATATAGTCCACCAACAGTACAAACAGCAGTGGGCTCAGAGCTGAACCCTGATTCACACCTACTCCCATTGGGGACCCCCTCTGTGAGACTGAACACTGACTGCATTTGAGTTTGGGTCCTTGTACATAGCTTGCACTAATTCTGCCAATGTTCCTTGGACTTTGAACCACTACAGGACTGCCCAAATCAGATTTTGTGGGACCTTGTCATATGCTATCTTAAGTCTAGGAATACCCATTTGGAATCTTTCCTCATTTCTAGCATCTTCTCAAGTATTACTCTCGCTGCAGACATTGGATCAGTTGTGCTGCATCCTGATCCAGGTCTAAACTGCTCACCTCCCATCTTATTTTCTTCTACTCTGCTTATTCATTAAAAAATCACCCTCTTCAGAATTTATATGCAGTGTGATAGGAGTTTGATACCTCTGTGTCCACTATTGTAGATGTTCCCTTTGTTCTTGAACACTGGAAGTAGTATGCTTATTCTTCAGTTATCCAGGATATGCTTTTCTCTCCATACTGCTATGAGTACCCTCAGGAGCCATTTCTCCCCTATCTTATCCAACATCTTTGTCATATCTGCTGTGTCCTCATCAGAGCCTGCTGCTTTCCCTGACCATATTTTCCTTAGTGCTGTTCTTACTTCTATGGCGGGCTTCTCCTCTTCTCTCATCATAGGTTGTGGCTGGAGCAGTACAGCTTCTCTGGTGTTTTCTTCATTCAGAAGCTACTGGAAGTATAGCTATCTGTCTTTGATGTCCTGTGAAATGGTGACCAAGTTGTTGCTGGCATCCCTTCTGACAGGTGTCTTCTTTATCTTTCTGTCTTTGCCTTGCCAACTGATATGCTATCTTTGTTCCATCCACTGAGTCCATTTCCAGAAGTTGGAAGAGGGCTTCTGATGCCTTGTTCTTTGCTATTGCAGCTCTTTCTTAAGCCTTTGTGTTAGCCAGCCAGTATTCCTTCCTAGTGTGGTCAGTCTTTTCTATCTCCCATTTTGCCCTGCACTCTTCTTTTGGTCACTTCCTGGACTTCTGCATTCCACCACCAACTTTCCTTATGCACCTTATTTCCATGTCTGTCTCAGCTGCATATCAGTTATGTAATCCTCTCACATGCTGTTTATTATTCTTCTTCACCTCCACCTATTTCCTCTTCATCTTGAGGTGCTAGAACCCCAAGTAATTCCTTGAACTGTTGTGTTTACTCTGCAGTCAACTTCCAAATTCAACAACTATTCAGCCTGGTCTCTATTGACCTTAGAGACTCCTCTGACCACTGCTTGCAGCTGATTGTGGCAACCAGTGGTTTATGCTGTGGGTGACTGTTTCACTGGGGATGACTTTGCAATCACTGAGTCTAGCCCAGTGCCATAGCCTTACTAGGATGAATCTTACTTGTGTTGCAGTTTGGCCACTCTTGTATGTGATCTTAGGACTGTCTAGCTTTCTGAACCATTGTTGACTACTATCAGGCTGTTTAATAGAACCAAGCCATTCTGCTGTCTGAATGCACTCTTTTCCTCACAATCAAAACCATTCTGTGGCACATAGGCTGACATTATGAATACTACCCTGTGAAGGCTGCCAGCTCAGCTAGCTAGAATTTTGTAAACAATTCTATGTCATTGTAAATATTAATATGATCCATAGGCTTGTCTACTCATGTAAGTAACCTGCATGTTATGTGCTGAGCTTCAAAAATGTAACCAAAGGGCACCCTGCTGGAAAAGAACAGAAATATATATGGACTATATGCCTGTGCAAATGCATGTTTTCATAGTAGAAATCGTGACATACAGAGTTAACTTGCACACTCTGAGGAAATAAGTAAAGAATTTTACAGTTGTGTTTACCACAGCTAGAAGACATAATGTCTACAGCTTGAGTTTCTTTCTATTGTCTTAAGACAGAGAAAATTACTAGGTTTCAAGTGTAAAGTGTTTTTGTACTGCTCTGTGACTTCCTAGCAGCTGTACATCTGAGAGATAAGTATTTTTGACAGAGATATGTTAAATTCTGTTGGTTCCTGTTAGCCTGTGAACTAAGGGCAGAAGTGACAAGAATGATGTAATCTGAGATGACCCAGCAGAAATGTTTGTTAGTAATTGAAAAACTATCTCAGAGAGAAAGTCTGTGCATTGTGTACTTGTCTCTGGACCTGTAAACATCTCATCAGCACTTGCCTTGCTCTATAAGTAAGCCTTAGATCATAGTATCTCTCTTAGAGATAGATAGGAAAATAGTAAGATCAGTCTATATGTTTTCTGTGTTTATGTGAGGCTGTCCTGCAATGTTGTTTTAAAGTATTTTCTGTGATTCTGAACTCTGTTGTCACTACATTGGGTTATTGAGTAATGTCTTGTTCTGTTATTAATTATTATTAAATATATTTAGACTTTTTAATTGTGGCTGGTTTGTGGATAGATATTTAAGCTCTTACAGTACTTGCATATGTATTTGGTGATACTGTATAAGCCACTCCTAAATAACGTTAGCCTTGGACACACTTACCACTTGGATAATAGTAACATTACACAGTAAGGTTGGGCACCCTTTGGTAAGGGCCTTTATAGTAGCTGATAAGTAGTGGTTGGTGGCAGTGATAACTACCTTATAATCTCGGTATAAGGGTGGCACAGCTAGTAAACCTGTGCCAGCCTTCCCAGGGAGTGTCTGTGTGTTTGTACATAAATCAAATCTCAAAGTGTGTGTGTGTGTGTGTGTGTGTGTGTGTGTGTGTGTGTGTGTGTGTGTGTGTGTGTGTGTGTGTGTGTGTGTGTGTGTGTGTGAGCTACTTCGGCAGGGACACAAAACACTGGTTAGACAGAGAGGGTGCTGGAGGTTTTGGCTTGACCACTTGGGTGAGATCTTAGTCCTATAGCTGTGCCAGTGGGTAGTTTTATTGGGGATCTGCTTAAAGAGCGAGAAACCAGCCCCAGAGTGACTGTGATCCCTGTGTGCTCGTAAGGGAAATTGTACTTTACTGTGTGTATACTTGTCATCCTCCCAATGTGCAGGTCCCTCACTGGTGTTAGTGGTGAGGATTGATGCTCCTTGATTACTGGGCCAGTGCACGATCGTCACATACCCTATCAATAGATTGCCATGAGTCTCTCATTAATTTTAATGACATTCCTTACTGCCTTCTGTAGCCTCTCCCCCATTCCAATTCCCACATCATTTCTAGCCTGTCCTCCTCCTGAGTAATAGACTCTGGATCCCAAGCCAGCTGGCTTTGCTGCACTCATCTTCGATATGTAGGATGCCCAGCCTCCTCCTTACCGTAATATTATTCACTTCCAAGGTCTGTCCTGTCAATGAAATGTGCTGAGGGTAGCAATTCTAAATGTTGTTTGGCAGGTTGATTGGTTTTATATTCAGCTTTTACTCAACAGAGCAATCCCAGATAACCCAAGTTGAGCAACTGGACACTGGTTGACCAGTAGGTTATTGTCCCTGGGCTGCTGGGATTGTCCTCTGATACTGATGATTTGGGGGGTTTTGGCCTGGGTTCAACAAATATGGGTGGTCAACTTGGTAGGGGGGGGGGGCTGATGATTTGGCCAGTCGACATAAGATGGCATTTTCCAAACTTAATAAGGAAATGAAGAGTTTGAGAAGCAATGTGTGGAATTTGCATTTTTTAAGGCATATCAACAAAACAGATATCCCCATGGGGACTGAGGGTCAAGATTCAGCCACTTGTTCCTCAGGTTGACCAGTTATTACTAGATGATTGGCTTGCTATACAACAACAAGCCTCAATGGGCTGTGTTAATGCTTTAGTTTCCTATTATGAGAGAACTATACAACAACAGGTCTTGGGTTTGGACTAGTTGAGTAAAGGGGTACAGGAATATCAGACTCTTTCATGTTATAATGCTAGTTTGAATCAACTAAGTAAAGACTTGTTAGAGTTGGAAAATGTTTTCAGAGAGAAAAAAATGAAGAAATTTCAAAGAGATGTGGATGATTTTGATAGGGGAGACCCTTTGAAATATGTAAGAATGTTAAATTTGCTACTCCCAATACTAAATCAGGGAATTTCGGACCCAAATGACCTAAATCTATCTTAAAGAAAAGGAACAGGGAAAATACTACCTCAGCTGAGGATACCTCTTCCAATACTGAGGGGGAGGAGGCCCACATGGATAGGTCACCGAGGTCCAAGAGGAATAATTCGGAAGACAGTTTGGCCCACCCTTTAGGTCTAAGTCCAGAAGAGGGGGGAGGAAACATAAAGGTTCCACCCGATTTAGCAGGAATGATGAGGGTGATGGCTCAGGTGTAACTTTTTGCAATGTTTTTAATATCTCCTCTGTTAGTGTGTCGGACATGCAAATTAAAGTACTTAACAAAGGCCTTAGCTTTGTTCCTAGTTTCTTTGTGCCTGAACATCAATTTGCACAGGATGTGGTTGACTTTTGTCGTAATTTAAATTTACGTTTATTTTTTCAGGATGATTCTAATCAGAGTGATAATAGATCGTTTAGATTTCGGAAATCTGTGTTCAAACCGCCTATGTCTCTGGTGGTTTCATTATTTCAGGGCAATGTGCTCAAAGATTTACATCGAAGTTTGGGTAAGGATTATTTAAGCAGGGACAATGTTACTCGGGCTGAAAGACTTTGCATAGATGAGCTTAGACTAAATAAGGATATTGTTATTTCTGCGGCTGACAAGGGGGGAGCAATAGTTGTCCAAGATTGGACACAATGTAATGATGAGGCACAGAGACATATTTTGGATCAAAAATACTATCAGATAATGCCTATAGATCCTACAGCCAGTTTTAAGGTTGAGATTGATGCCTTTTTGGATTTGGCAGTTGAAGAAGGTCTTATTTCCAAGGAAACTGCCCATTATTTGAAGGTTGATCACCCTAAACAACAGTGTTTATACTTGCTTCCCAAAATTCATAAGAATCTTGATAATCCCCCAGGCAGACCTATTGTGTCAGGACGGTGTTCCCTTACTGAACCGGTTTCCGAATTTCTTATGTACTATCTAAAACCCTTATTACCGTGCATTCGGGCTAGGATACAAGACACTACCCAATGTCTGGGGAATGTAGCGGATATGCAACTTGAATCACATTGGTTACTGTGTACTCTCGATGTCACCTCCCTGTTTACCAATATCTATCATTGGGCTGGGTTGGCCTCCCTTCAATATTGGTTAGATAGGGCTGAACTGTATAGACCAGGTTTTAATACTGTATTGGTTTGTTTGGCCGAACAGGTCCTTACTAAGAATGTGTTTTATTTTCAGACCCAATGTGTTTGGCAGACACAGGGCACTGCTATGGGAGCATCTTTTGCCCCCATATATGCTGACCTGTTTATGGCCTACATAGAACAGCAACCGATTTATGATGTTAGTCATAACATTTATTTGGTAGAAATTGATATCTGGAGACGATATCTTGATGACTGCTGGATGATGTGGAGAGCGGATGCATCTTGTTTGGCAGAGTTTGTTGAATATTTGAATCACAATATTTGGGGGATTGAATTCAAGGTAACATGGCACCAAAAGGAGATTACCTTTTTGGATGTCTTGGTTAAACGTACCCCAGATGACACCTTGAGACTGAAGTTTTTTTGCAAATTTCCGCAATACAATACCTTACTACATGCATCCAGCTTCCACCCCCAGCATGTCATCAGGAATATCCCCATGTCCCAATTCTTAGGATCAGGAGGATTTGTTCAGACTCCTCTGTGTACAACCAATATAAGTATGATCTTTCCAACCGCTTTAGAAATCGGGGTTACAGGGTAGGTGACATCTGTAGAGCGGGTCAGTTTGCTTCCCAGCAGAATAGGTCTGATTTGCTTGCATATAAGGGTGATCAACCCTCTAGGAGTAATAAGGTCAGGCTAGTTACGACATATGGTAAAAATGCATATTTTTTTATGAACATTATTTCGAGACACTGGGATATATTACAAGGTGAAGATTCACTTAGGGAATTTGTGGGTGACAGGTGTAATTATTCTTTTCGTAAAGGCCAGCCATTGAGTTCCATGTTCAATCACTATAAAAGGTATCAAAATCAGGATAGATCCTCTGTTCAGAGAACTATGATGGGTGATAAACTGATGGGTTGTCACCCTTGTGGTCATTGTTGTAATTGTTCTAAGGTTTATAAAACTAGCAGCTTTACTAGCCAGAACTCCCCTCATGTGTTTGATATAAATGTTTTTGCTACTTGTAGCACTAATTGGGTGATATATCTGGCAAGCTGTACATGTCCAGCATTTTATGTTGGACAGACATGCAGACCACTTAGAAGGTGGATAAGTGAACATATGAGTGATATCAAGAACTGCAAACAAGCTAGTGCCTTGTATAAATATATATGTAAACATAAATCTAGATCTTTCAGATTTACAGTTATTGACTGCATTGTACATAAAACACAGGATAAGGTAGTGAAACATGAGCTATTAAATCTAAAGGAAAAGAAATGGATTGTCAAGCTCGGTGGATTATTTCCACCGGGCCTGAATGATCATTTTTAAAAAACCTCTGTTTATTGAATATATATATATATATATATATATATATATATATATATAGCCTTGTTGGGGGGAATTCTTCTCATTTGTATTTTTCTCACTGAGGAAGGCAGTTATGGCGAAATCGGTCTGATGTTTTTGTTGGGCAGGTGTATTTTTTAATACACCATGTATTATTTAATATAAAATAATATAATACATTTTTTCCACACCGAATTGTGCTGGCCTCTCTTTTTTTGACTTGAACATTTAGGTTTTTGGGCTGTTGCACTAGCCGTTCTTGCGGGTCTTTCACAGCATCTGCTCGGTTTTATGCCATGCACAAAGTAGGAGCATATACACCCCTTCCACTATTAACATGGGTCTCTGACATAGGTCAGAATAGACCAGATCCTCAGCCCATGCCTGTTCCCTAGCCTATTTGGCAAGTCAACAAGACCAAATCACTTAGAGTCATATATTCACACAGTCGAGTGGCTAGCTCTGCCATGGCACATAGTCTGTGATCCATATTTTCTTATCTCGAGGATACTACACACCACAATAGATGCCCAACTCTTCCTCCTATAGGCTACCATCTTGAGCCTATGGGGCACCATCTAGAGGCTGTGTTACTACTCACGGCTGTTGGGGGATGTTGGAATGGAAACACTAGGTGTGTTTTTTGGAAGTGGAAGGGACTCCACAGAGACAACTTACAAACTCCAAAAAGGCATTGGCCGGAGATCAGAATCAAACCTTGTGCTTAAGAGGAAAAGACCTTAATTGATATGCCAGCTGGTCTCTATTTTCTTTAGTATGGAAATTCTACTTTTTGTGTATTTCAGTCTGTCCTTAAAGGAATGATCTGCCTGCACTTCTTCAGTAAACATTTCTGACCCCATTCCAAGATGAATGCAAGAAATATGTATTAGAGCTCTTCATAAAGCAAAATGTAGTTTCTGACAGTGAACAAACAAGTCAGCATAGAGAGAATTTTTTTTATGTGTGAGGCCATCATACAGGAAAGTGTATGTCCGGTGTTGCAGATTAAGAAGAAAATTCCATTTTTAATTGTGCGAATAACCATATGTGACCATCGTGCTTATTGCCCCATTCTCATTTGTTCCTAAATATGGACAAAATCAGGGATGTTTAGTAGTAATGCTGTCATTTAGCAGTCCTAGTAGTCATATGTTTGGTCTTAAATGATTTCCTTCTTCTCCAAACCTCAACACACTGCACATGCCCTTCCATCCACAAATTCTTCCTGCCGTCAGCTTTATTCATTGATCCCTTTTTACAACTCCACTTTAGTGTTATTACTTTTTAATGCTATCATCTATTACTAGTTCCCCACACTGCCACTGTCTTCCTCAGGTTGGATTGCTTTGAATTTGATCTTAGTTTTATATTAGCTGTGACCTTTTCTTATAATAATCTTACCATAGACCAACATTTCACACTGATGTAAAGCATATTATGAAGTATTGCTTCCCATGGGCGATCACATTGACTGTATGACTTTCACCGTGTTCTTTGACTGGAATTTCTCACTGAATTTCTTCCCTTCTGTGCATCACTGTATTAAAAGAATGATAAGCTGTGAGTGTAACTTGTCTTTATACAGCATAGCTGAAGTGAGTAGTTATGAAAGTGTGTGTATATATATATATATATATATATATATATATATATATATATATATATATAAAACCATGTTGCCATTTAGTCTGTTGTGTATATGTATGTCTATCTATTTTTGATAAACAAGATAGAACACTGATCCAAGTGGACCTTTCATTTAATAGTTTTGAACTTTATCCTGTTGATTTTATGTTTGTAAATTGACTTTCATCATAGGTTTCCATGATAAATGGATTTGATTCATAAAGGCCTTGATTCTTCCTCAACAGGTTGCAGAGTAGCTATATTTTAACGTACTTACATTGATGTTTTCAGAGTAGTCATCTTGCTGTCATACCATATGTGTCATTTTCTTCCAACAAATGACCTTGATTTTCAGAAATGAAAAATATTTTTACATATGCTTTCAGTGTGCTGTTTCAGGACAGATGTGCTTTCATATCTGGTAATCTTTTCCGTGACAATATTGGTCCTTTGTAAGGAATGTTAAGCTTTTGATAGGATGAAAATACCTAGACTGGAGGATAGTCAGTAAAGTAAATGTTGTATTACTTACACTAATACAAAACGATCACATACTCTTCTACAAAAGTGGCTTAGTTTCTTCTTAAAATTTGATAGTAGGGTTAATTGTTTGCAGTTGGGTCAGAGTCAAAGATTCAGAAGAGTTAAGTTGGGGGGGATGTTATGTTTAAGCACTGAACATGGCTAATAGTAAAAATGGAAATATGTATATAATTATCGGTAAACAGACATAATTATTAATCAAAAAGCAGGGGTGGCTCATGCTATCGGACTGCAAGACTGCAGCCCTCCCACCTAGAAACAAAAGAAATAATAACTGTGAAATATAAAATGAAAAAAAAAATATTTTTTAAGAGTACTGGAGTTTTCTGCGCATGCGCAGACACACTCAGACTGCCCCACAGATGCCCAGGAATCTGTGTGAACTCTGACTGCCTGAGTCAGCAGTCCAGATACAGGGAAGGCATTTTCTGCCCCGCAGATGCCCAGGAATCTGTGCGGTAGACTACTGCACAGAACAGAGGAGCTCCAGACTGCTTGATCCACAGGCAGGACCAATCAGGAGAGAGGTAAGTTAGCTTTTGCAGGGAAGCATTGAAGTCGAGAGTGGGTTTTGAGGTTTGCTGCTTTCGTGTGTGGAGGTTTGCTGCTTCAATCAGGAGAGAGGTAAGTTTTAAACTCTTGCAGGGAAGGTTTGCTGCTTTGAGGTGTGTATGTGTGTGTGTGTGTGTGTGTGTGTGTGTGTGTGTGTGTGTGTGTGTGTGTGTGAAATGCCCCTGTTAACACATAGTGGTGGGTAGAGATACTCAGGCTTGAACCCTATACCTTGGATGCAGGTGGCAAGGACCTGAATTCCCTACCCACCACTATTTGTAAAACATTGCAGATTTTTGCCTCATATTTGTTCTGTTCCTCATAAAAAATCTGTGATTTCTGTATCTTCATTTTTGCTTGCAAAGGTTTGTAGTGCAGTGGTGCACTGGTAGCATTGTTGCCTGACAAGTGCAGGTTCTCTGGTTTGATTCTTGGCTGGGGTGCCTTCTGTGTGGAGTCTGCATGTCCTCCCATCCCTTACAAAGATGTGTCTGGAGTGTTTCTCTCTGCTCTGCTGAAACTTGGCTTTGTTTTGTTCCAAGTCAGACTAGTTTCCTGGTTAACAAATGTTTAAAAATATCAGGCATTTGAATTTCAGACTTCATATTCTTCAGAAAGTACATGGTAAAACAAAACCTTTTATTCTAGCAATTGTCTAAGTTTATAACATGGATATTTGAAATTTGCCCATATTTTTGGGACTGTATTCCCCCATTGTTGGCCTTGTCCAGGTATTTTGTGCTAAGGTTGAGAGCTATGGTGAGAACTGAATTCACTGAATGTTTGGGGGCTGTATTCCCCCCATTACTGGCTTTGTCCACATGTTTTTTGCTAAGTGGTTGAGAGCTATGGTGAGAACTGAATTCACTAAATGGTAGCCATTTAAGTTTGTCATCCTCTGTTTCAGCTGATTTGGCATAGTGGTATGTTTCTCTGACTGTTTTGCACAGGGTCCCCTGGGTTCAAGATGTGGCAGTGAAATGTATGGTGGTAACACAACATTTTATTCTAGCAACTTTCTAACATTATGCAAGCAATGTTTAAAATCTGTCCCTAGTTTTTAGCCTTGTATCCCCCCCCCCAATACATTTTGGCTTTTTCCAGATTTCTTGTGCTGCAAAGTTCAGAGATACAGCTGAGTGTCAAGTAGATTTTACAAGGAGCTGAGAGCTGCAGGGGAACAAAAGTTTAGTGCTGCTTATGCTAACTCTGCTTGCATTGTTAATAGCACAACAGGTAGTGTACTTGCTTTTGATGCAGAAGGCTGTGGGTTCCACTCCCACAGTAGGTAGATGCAATACTGATACTGTACTGTGTTGTAAAGGGGGTGGATGCTGCAGTCCTTTTTGGAAAAGATACCTAGTAACTATGAACCTGTTATCAGTTTGCCATCCATTCCCTGTTGCAGTATTACTAGCTTATCATTTTTTTAATGCTTGCAACATAGGCAATTTATTCTTCAAGGGCAACAGGCACTTTATTTGTAGATGAAACAATGACATATAAAGTTGTTTGCTAGCAGCAACATCTTTATTAGTTACAGATTTCTTTAATGTGGATTTTACTACTTCAGAGTTTGTGCATATTTACTGATACTGGTGGACTATAGAAGCTTGAGTAGACATTTTATGATGGAAATGTTCTGAATTGGGCAGTTTTGTCATTGGTGCATGCATTTTGTTTCATTGTTTACTAGAAAAATGTTCAAAACAATAAATGTAAAATGCCCTCTAACAACTGTATTGTATTGTACAAGGAATATAATGTAATACAGTCAGGAAGGTGTATCAAAGAGCATGTGTATGTTTCATGTTCAAGGGGCCTATGATTTTGAAAACAGCTCAAAGTTAATCTTTATCTGCCACTGCAAAATGTATTTTCTTTGAATGTGGGTTTCAATGTTGTTTCAATGCATGTGAGTTTTAAGGGCAGAGAAGTTTTAATGCTAAGTCTATTTTCATTGTGAGACTGCATTGCTTTGTTTAACAGATATCTATTAGGGTTTGTGCTGTAAAATGCAAAATAAAACTTTCAAATGAAGTCTAAATCATCGCAGAAGTAAAGCAGTATGCACATTACAGTGTTTATGGTAAATGGGGCAAAATAACCAAGGAATGGGACATTGGAATGGCTGCAGGGGGGGAGGCCCCATTCAGCCATGATTTTGTGAGGGGGGGGTAGCAAACTCAGACAGCCCCGGTTGAACTATACCTCTCAGTTGTCCATATTTTTGCAGAATGAATAGATATTTGCTTCTTATTTTTGGTTTGTTCCTCATAAAATTTGTGGTTTAATCATTTAGGAATGAAGTCACTAAATGACAGACATTGAGTTTCAGACATCATAACCTTCAGAAAATTGCATGCTAATGCAAGACCTGTTATTCTATCAACTGCCTTAAGTTTATACAAGAGCAATTTTTAGTAGTGTTTGTATGCTCCCCCAATATATTTGGCCTTGTCCAGATTTCCTGCATTAAGAGGTTTAGAGGTGCGTTCAAATCACTTTGTAGAATTAGGAATATCCAAACCTCTTAAATGTCCCCAATTTTGGCTCAAAATTTTGCTCTCCCCTAATAATCCCTCCTCAAAATGGCAATTTTGGAATAAACCGTGGAGGGTTTACAATTATATGTAACTGTAATGATCAGAGTTATAGATTACTTTTATTTCAGAAATGCATGTAGATGCTCTTATTTTGCTAGCTGCTCAAGTTAACTGTTAATATTTAAAAGGTGTCCCTTTTTTGACAGGTTCCCAGCTGTATTGTGTGGCAACTTTATATTTTTGCATCACATTTTTGGTCTGTTTTTCATAAAATTGTGGTTTTCTGGCAAATTAGTGGCAAGTCATTAAAGATTCAAGTTAGAAAATAATGGCAGACATTTGAGTTTCAGATTTTATACCCTTCAGAAAATTTGTACTAATTCAAGACCTACTACTGTTCTATTATCTAAGTTAGTAAGAGAAATATTTAAAAATTGTCCTTATTTTTGGGCCTGTGTCCCACTTCTAGTTCTATGTATGGTTTTATCCAGATTTCTTGCTCTGAAGTTGAGAGGTATGAGTGTCAGAGCCATCACCATCAGCCAGAGACATTTCAAATTGTGACATACTTGTTGCACCCCACTCCCCATTGTAGTGGCTCTGGATATGTCCAAGGAAGGCAAGGAGCAGTTATGCAGTGTAAGTGTGCAGAGTATTCCCCATCCAAGGTAGACCATAAGTACGACCATGGCTTTTCATCTGTCCTTGATTTTGCAGAATGTTCTGGTTTTCTGTCTTATTTTTATACTGTTGATTTATGCTTCTTATTATTCAGAAAATGCATGCTGTTGCAGTGCCCTGTTGCTCTGTTTAGGTAGCAGTTATTTAATGACCATCAGGTAAGCTTGTCAGAGATTGTAAGATGCAAGTAAGCTTTAATAAGCATACTATTAAAGAATTACCAGCATTGAAAGCCTTTTCGTTGTTGCCATGCAGAAAATATTTACATAACTAGATAATGTATAAGCCTTGGGTATTGAAATGCATATGACAGTATTTGTAATAAAAGGACAGGATTACAGTATTTTCAGAAGCTCATTACATTTGTTGGAGACTTGCAGTCATCTTTGCAGGCTTTACCCGTAAACTAAACAGAATGCCAATCTATCATGTGTGGTCCATAAATTGTGCAGGAATCCTTTAAGCAATTTATCTTGAGCTTGTTTCTTGTTTGCTGTTCATTTTTTACTTTGATCATGTCTTCCCCATGAAACAAGTAGATAGTTGTGTCAGGCAGCAAGTCTTTTTTGGATAAGAAACATTTTTACAAGTGGTGGTATCACAGATATTGCTACTTTCAGCATGTTACTTGGTAATTTTATAAAGCTGAATATAAATTATAATTAGAACTATAGTGCAAGGAGTAGTGGTTTGAGTTGAGTGCTGCTTGTTTTTTTATACTTGATTTTGATTGGCATTCCAGTAATGTATTTAAAAAGTAATTTATTTTTTCATGCCTCACAACCTGTTTCCATCTGGATATTAAGTAAGTTGTCATATAGCCAATGCATTGAATTTTTTTTCTTCTACACTTCATTTTGTCTTGATTGGACTCTCGTAATGACTGTTTGGCACCCAGGGCAGCGTATTTAATTAAAGTTCCAGTTGTTGTGGTTTTGAACATAGCTCCACCCCTTTCCAATTGGCCACACCCCCCCCCATTGGCCCCACCCATTCAGCTGTCTCCTGCAGCCCTCCTTTAATTTGAAGTCACCAGCTGCCACTGATTAAAAGGAGTGCAGTTTTATTATTTTTATATATTTTAATTTACATTACAGTATATGCTTGTAATGGCAGAAAAAAGAGAAGTTGTCTATCTAGTGTGACAGATTTGTGTAGCTGTTATCTTTCGGTTGCCTATTCTGTGCCCCTTCTATTAAGCAACTTACTGTCTTGGTTGTACATGAAGGACCCAGTGGCCTTATAGTCACCAATTGTAAAGTCACAATGGTTTAGGATGTCTTTGCTTCTAAGTCTTGAACACCCTCATCATTGCCTTACATTTTACTCTTTGTTGTACTTTTTTGTACTACTTGAGTGAGTCCATATTAGTCTAGTACCTCCATTACTCTGGTCCTTATTTGGATACAGGAATGCACCATTCTGCTTTCAGGTGAAGCCTCCCATCAGAACAATTTTCTTTTTTTCTGCCACAAGATCTTTTTCATTCCTTTGCCTTTTCAATATTCTCTTTTTTGTGTTTGGTGTTTAATATATTGTATCTAACTACTAGTTTTCACCCACTGTCCCTGCAGTCTGACTGCAAGGCTGCTACATTTATATTATCTTTCGCATTTCTTTGTTTCCTGCTCTAGTTCTCTGTCCTTAAGTTACTCAAAGTTTAAGCTTTGCATAATGTGGATTGATGCCTGTCCTGGTCTTACACCTTCTGTTCTACCTGAGTATCTGACATCCTAGGATCTCCATAACCTAGCTCCTTTTATCATTTCCCAGATTTTGGTCACAGCTGTTCTGTCTGTTTCCTACTCTTAAGTCACTCAACATTACTTAACATGAGCTTCCACCCTTTCTTGCCAGTTTTGTCTGTCCTAATTTATGCCATTTTCATACTGTTTAAAATGTCTAAATTGTACCTATGTCACACTTCTATTTTTTCTAATAAATATATTTGTTTGCCATACAGCCTTTTCCAGAATTCCTCCTCAGTCTTTTGAAGCCATTACCCCTTGTATCTGACTGGGTTCCTCACATCTTGGAAACCCCCAAAATGGGGAATTTCTTAGTAGAAGCTTGATGGAGTGGACAGAGAAGAAATAAGGCAACCTGGTACAGTGCAATCCTAATAGCAGTGAAAGTATTTTTTTTTTTTTGGTATGCCATACCCATAGTCTAACCCAGATTGCAATGATGCCATCACAGAACTTTATCTACACACATCTGCTTGTGAATTCCCATATTATGGATACATGACTTGAGTGCTCATTTTTCATTATGAATCTAGTCCTGAATGGGAATTCCCTCCTATCCTTCCAGAAGACGTGAGACAGTAAAATGATGCTTTGTTCCTACCCATTCAGTTGACATATATGGCTGGATTATTTAAGTCACAATCAGGGCTCCATCTTGTTCCCACAGAGGCCCTATTGCAGATCTTCTTAAGCCTGCGCCTACTCACATCATGATTTGCCTTTTATGTGGACTTTCTATATCTCTCCTGTTTCTGTATTCTTTTTCCTCCAAGTCCTCCTGCTGCACTTAACTTGTCCTCCTACAAGTTTCCTGACCTCTCCCACCTCAGTCTCATTAGCAAATCATCCTCACGTACTTTATATATCAGAATGTAGCTAGGAGACAGTTGACATCCTTTTGGGACATGCTGTCTTTGCCATGCTTTAACCCAGTTATCCATTAGTCTACTGAAATTCATTATAGTTTAACCTCATTTTATTGCATTTTTTGCCGTTTAACTGTATTTTTTTATACTGCAAATGCTATTTTTTTTACTATAAATGATTAATTTGTGCTTCATTGTGAGGTTTTTCTTACTGAGTTCTTAACCTTAAAATTGAGTTGCATAGTCCAAGTACAGGTGCAACCAGAGCTTCAGCTGCATTGTTTTAAACCTTTTTTGAGGTATTCCAGCTACAAGTTAACTTTCTTCTGCAAAAAAATAAACAAAAAAAAGTTCTAAGCTTGTTTTCCGTCTTTCATGTTACTAGAGTAGTCCAGATACAGATTTATTGTATTCAAGACTGTTTGTAAGCTTCTGAGTTCTCCAGCCCTTTCTGTTAGAAGGAAACCTTCCACCTTATCAGTGGTAGTGGTAAGCACTAGACAGCCTATCTACTACAAGAGGAATAGTTTCTGGCTCTGAAATTGTAGTTTATTGGCCATTTGGGCAGTTTTTCTGTACCTTTCAACTTTCTGGTTTAAAAGCCCGTGTTTGCGTGGGCTTGCACTTGTTTAAGCTCCACGGATCCTGTTTTGGCATCCTGCAGACTACAAGAGCAACAGAAAGGAGAAAGAGAGACTTTAAGTACCAACATTTTGATTTTTTTCTGATTATACTGTTTTCTGCACTTGATTTAAGTCTTTTTTTTTCATTTAACTGCATTTATTTTAACTGTATTTGCTTTAAAAATTGCTACACACTCAAGTGTGCTAGCTTGCACTACATTTAAAGTATATTACCTATGCAAGAAAGTCTGCTCTTCAGTTTTTCCTTTAAGATCTTGCAAGATATCTTTTATATTGCACTTTAATTAGCTTATTTACCTAGCACTTCATCAGGCTTTTTTGTAGCAATTATTGTAGCACGCATAAGTGCTATCAGCACTAGATGTCCTATAATGAAACAGCTCCAGTACTCAGTAATGATGACCATCCCTTCTGACATGTCTAAAGGTCAGTGTCCTGTGCTTTCTCCTATTAACCTGGTGAACTTGGGCATTCTGAGGAAGTGTAGCAGCTGCTTCATGTACACAGACAACCCTCTTCTCTTACCTCCCAACACTCATACTTGTGAGAGATGCACTTATAGCTCCAAATTGGAAACCATGCACTGTCCAGCCAAGACTAGAATAGCTGGTCAAGAGGAGAAGGTCAACACCAGCACCACACCACATGGAACACATAGCTCCAGAACACCCATCATCACAGCCCTCACATAAAAACACAAACCACACACCCACCTTAGTGGAGGCTCTCAATACAAATCTGCCAAACAGCAGAGACCTCCAAGGCAGAAGCGCACTCAACCACCACAACACTGCACAAACCACAAGACACATACCTTGCCTACACAGTGTGCCCCTCAACCTAAGCCCCCAAGGCAAAACAGCTTGTTCAATACAGTAATAGTAGGTTACTCAATAGTGAGGCACACTGATGTCCCACTCACTAGGTTGTATAAGGAGAAGGTAACAGTCAGCTGTCTATCAGGTACCAGAATCCAACACATAACACATGCACTCAGGCCACTCCACAACAGATACAAGTATGACTCTATCATTGCCCATGTGGGTGTGAATGACCTGAGACGCACCTCCCTGGACTACATGAAAAGAGAGGTGGAGCTCTCGGATTATGTGGCCCAAGCAGGTATGACCCTAACCCTGAGCAGCATCCTACCGTCTCCCAGAATGATACCACAGTACAAACAGAAAATGATTGACTTCAACAATTGGCTACGTTTCTGGTGTCATTCTAAGGCGATCCAGTATCTGTCTGCTTGGGATGACATGATTGACAGACCTCAATACTTTGCCAGAGATGGCCTGCATCTGTCACCCCTGGGTTTCTGGGTACTGGCTAAGGCTCTTGCCAGCCCTATAGCACCTTTTTTAGGCAGTGTTACAAATACCAAATTACCACTGTAACAGCTATAAATAAATGCAATCTGAGGGTCATGCTGCTCAACGCTAGAAGTCTAAATCTCAAGATGCACTTGCTCTACGCAACCCTAAAAATGGAGAGCATCGACATTTGTGCTGTAACGGAGACCTGGTTTAAAGCTGTAGAAATCACCCCTGCGCTACCAGGCTATAACTCATTCCACACCTTTCGGCCCCAAAACATAGACCAAAGCTCCAAAGGTGGTGGTGTCTCCATATTCATAAAGGATATGCACACTTCCACACTAGTAGCCCAGCATAACGCATCTGAGATACTCCAGTTACAGCTAACATTGAGTTGTAGCCTGCTATAGGTCCCCAACCATGTCCCAAGACTGTCACTCCACATTCCTAAGCACCCTGGAAGCTATTAAGATCCAACCCAATACTCTCATACTAGGTGACTTCAACTACTCTTCCATCAACTGGTAAAACTACTCATGCACCAATGCACTGGCCCAACAATTCCTGGAATTCATCAATTCCAATGCACTGGACTAGCTCAATCTTACCCCTACTAGAGGAAGCAACATTCTTGACCTGGTTATTACTAACATGGGCAACCGTTGCTCTACACCAATAGTCAGTTCCTCCCTGGTTAGATTCAACCATAAACTAAAAACCATGGAAATCCACATCTCACCCACACCCCCCACAAAGGTATCCACCATGAAAAACTTCTCCAAAACTGACTTTGGACTCCTAAAAAACAGAGATGGCTAACTTCACGGCACTCATGCCAATGGAAAATAGATGCATGACTGCCAAATCATAAACCAATGCACTGTACGAACACGTACATAAATGCATGAAACTAACCATACCCAACAGAACCAAGATGCTCTTCTCCAAAAAAAGGAAGCCAATCTGTTGGTCCCCTGCCATTAATAAACTCTACAACAGAAGGAAGAAAACATTGCAGAAAAAGATGAAGTCCCAAGAATGGAAAAATTCCCTTATCAGCCTCAACAAAAAGTTGAGATTCCCTCATCAAAATCTCCAAAGCCAGCTATGAAGGCAGAATTGCAGCAGACACTAAACAACCACAAAGGCTTCTATAGTTATATCAAGAATCTCCATGGCAATACCCAGATTTGCTCTGAGTTACTTCACAATGGTACCTCCTGTACTGAGCCAACAGATATTGCCAACATACTGGCCGACAGATTCAGTGCCAACTTTACTCCCTCCCCCCAAAGGACCAATCTCAATGCCAGAAGAATGCCAGGGACCCAGCATTACTGCACCACAGGTTAAAGGTGCATTGTCCAAGGTCAAGAATACAGCTTTCATAAGACTCGACAATATCCTTGGCTATGTTCTACATGGATTACAAAGTGAACTGGCACCACATCCTTGTGCCCTGTTCACTCACAGACTCACCTCAGGCTTTGTTCCTACCGAATGGTGCACTGCTACAATTATCCCTCTCCATAAAGGAGAAGTGACTACAGACCCTGGAAATTATTGCCCCACTAGCTTGGCGAGTCTGATGTGTAAGGCTATGGAGCGCATCATCATGGACCTAATTAACAAGGATAAAGGGAATCTCCAAACTCTAGATCCAATGCAATTTGGTTTTGTGAAAGGTAGATCATGTCTACTCAACCTGGTTGACTTCTTTGAGTTAGTCAACAGAGCTGTGGATGAAGGTAAGGCAGTTCATACAGCCTACCTCGATCTGGCCAAGGCCTTTGATACCATTCCTCACTCAGGAATTATTGATAAACTCACCAAACTACGTATCAACCCCTATATCGTTAGGTGGATTGCAAATTGGCTCACTGATAGAACCTACAGTGTGAAAGTAGCGGACTCCAAGTCAGACTACTGACCAGTCATGAGTGGAGTTCCACAGGGATCGGTCCTAGGTCCTCTCCTGTTTGGCATCTACTTCTCAAAAGTCCAGGCCAACACGGAGGGACTCTGGCTAACCAAGTTCGCAGATGACTGCAAGCTGGGAGCCATTATTAACTCCCCATGTGATGGAGACATCCTACAGAAAGGCCTCACTGAGACCAATTACTGGTGTCAAAACCATGGCCTTAAGCTTAATGCCAAAAAATGTGTTATCATCCCCTTTGGGAAAAACTCAGTTCCTACTAATTACCACATCGATGGGAGCCCACTGAACACAGTGAAGGCGTTATAATAGACCTGGGGACACAGGTTGACAGCAACCTCTCCTTTGGCCACCATAGTGCAACTGTGGTCAGAAAGTCCTTCTTTGTGGCACATCTCATTACCAAGAGATTTGCATCCAGGAAGAAAGAGGTCATCAATTTTCTCTACTCTTTCCTCATTAGACCAATCATAGAGTATAATACCCCATTTGGCATGTACCTCACTAGACACCTGCAACAGCTGGAGAGACCAAAAAAGTACCTCATGAAGAGGATCCTAGGTCTTAAACACATGTCCTACATGCATAGGTGCCGGAAGGTGTTGAAGGGGTGGCGGAGGGTGAGATGGGCACTTAGTGATCTAAAAATGGCAATTTTTTATAACAATTACTACCACAACATAGGTTCACTTGGAGGACTCTTTAAGCTTAGCCAATTCCCTTTTGGTGCTTGAATTAACATTTTCTGATTGGTCTTGCCTATCCCATGGCTGATAACTATATATTGGCCCTAGTGAGAATAACTGTGATCATACCATAGATAATTTGAGGGGAGCCATGTAAGGGATGCAGCATTTAGGAACTGCCTCTATCCATTGTTGTCATGAGGGGCAATCCTGGAGTACATTTTCTATTACCCATCCTTAGATCCAAGTTGCATTTGAATATGGATGGATGAGCTTTGTTTTATTTTTATGGATAGTCTATTCTGGAACAGTGGTAGCCTCTGTGATATATATCCATCTCTCCACAACATTCAGTTTAGATACCTGAAGTGAGTACTTCTGATGCCATTTCACTTGCTGATGTTCAGTAGGTCCGTCTGTATTGGGTCGGAGGATGCCTTGTATGCCAGACATGTCACTTCTAAGCACTTTGTAGAATACTGAGTATAGTAATAAATGGTGGTCCATGCAAGATCTATTGTTTAGGACTTGTATCCTTTTAAGTAAGGTATCTCTATGGGTATTCCAGTTGTTGCATGGGGCTGGACAGATACATTGCCAAAGTGGGCATTATACAAAATGATTGACCTAATGAGAGCTTTGTAAAGGGGGACAACAACAGCTCTAGATCTAGTCACAATCAATTTGTTTATAAGCTGTGTGATATAGAAAACATTCCTATGACTCTGGGCACATGCTAGTCAAAAGTTAGTTCATTGCACACACAAGTTCCCAAATGCCAAACAATTAAGTCAGTTCTCAGAGGGCATTGTCATGATTTTGACACTAGTTATTGTTTGGGACAAACCTTCCTACATGATGGTTAAGTCATTTGGGGATTCAATAACTGCTCCTAGCTTGCAGTCATCTCAAACTTAGACGGCCAAAGCTCTTTGGTATTTCCGTTTGCTTTTAAGATGTATATGCCAAACAGAAAAAGTCTCAGCACCGAGCCCTGGGGGACTCCACTGGTGATTGGTCTCTTCCGCTATTTTGATCTCCTGCATCCTGTGAACAAGTTGGCAATCCAGCTACTGATGTAACTGTTTGCTCCTACATTATTCATCTTTTGTACTACACCTGAGTAGGGGATTGTATCAAAAGGCTTGGCCAGGTCAAGGTAATGTGGTGTGAACTGTTTTACCTTCATCCATTGCTTTGGTAACAAGAGTAAAGCTTAAAATTTGCCCATAATTTTGAGCCTTTCACACTTTCATCTGGGCTGTTTTCAAACACATTTTTAGGGTCATGCATACATGTATGGATTCTTTGATTCACCTTCCTGATTGTACTAAATTATATTCCTTGTATAATACAGCGCCAGTAAAGACTGTGTTTTAAATTTGTAGTTTTGAACAGTCTTCTAGTAAGCTAGTAAGCAATGAAACAAAATGTATGAACCAATGACAAAACTACCCATTTCAGAAAATTTCAACCTTAAAAGGCCACTCAAACTTCTGTCATCACAATCCACCAATATCAGTAAATATGCAAAATCTCTGCAGAAGTAAGTCATTAACTAATTCCACATTAAAGGGATCTCTAACTAATGAAGAGACTGTTGCTAGGAAGCAACTTTATATTTCATTGTTTCATCTACAAATAAAGTGGCTGTTGCCCTTGAAGAGTAAATTGCCCATGTTACATTAAAAAATGATAAGCTACTAATACTGCAATAGGGAATGGATGGCAAACTGATAACAGGTTCATAGTTACTAGATAATTCCTCCAAAGGAGGACAGTCACAGGACTACAGTATCCTCTCCCTTTAAAGGACAACACAGTACAATATCAGCAATCCATCTGCATACTGTGGGAGCAGAACCCACAGCCTTCTGCAACAAAAGTAAGACTACTACTTGTTGTGCTACTAAACTTGAGCAGACTCAGCATAAGCAGCACTAAACTTCTCTTCCCCTTAAGCTCTCAGCAAAATAGTTTATTTATTTAACATTTGTTTACTAGGAAAGTCCAACTTGGAACCATGCCAATTTTCAGCAGAGGCCCAGGTAGAAATGCTCCAGATGCATGTTTTTGTAACATGGGAGGAAACCAGAGCACCCAGAGGAAACCCACACAAACACAGGGAGGTCATACAGACCCCACACAGAAGGCACCCCAGCCAAGAATCACACCAAAAACCTCTTGCTGTGAGGTGAAAACACTACCACTGCACCATCTACTTGATATGACATAAGCTCTCAATTTCACGGCAGAAGAAATCTGGAAAAAGCCAAAATTTATTTGGGGCGGCGGGGGGGGCAAAGGCCCAAAAGCAGAGACAGATTTTAAATATTGCTTGTATAATCTTAGAACGTTGCTAAAAATAGTGTTTTGTGTTAGCATGTGTTTCCAAAAAAGATAGGAAGACTGAAACATAAAGGGCTATCATTATTTAGTGAATTCCATTCTCACTGATTTGTCAGAAAACCACAAGTTTTAAGAGGAACAGACTAAACTCCCTGGATCACAAGTGGTGGTATGGGTAGAGAATGCAGGCTCCTGTACCTAAGATACAGGGTTTGAGCCACTTTGCAGGCTTACACACACACACACACACACACACACACACACACACACACACACACACACACACACACACACACACACACCTTCCAGCCTGCATAAATGGACCTTCCAGCCTGCATAAGCAGAGCACAGCCTTGGGGGAACCAAAACACATAAAATCTCTCCTTACTGTGACTCTGGCAGCAGGATTGACAGCCTACATAAACAGACCTTCTAGCCTGCATAAAAGGACCTTCCAGCCTGCAGAAGCTGCATAAATGGACCTTACAGCCTGCATAAACAGAGCACAGCCTTAGGGGAAACCAAAACATGTAAAATCTCTCCTTACTGGAAACCAAAACACATAAAACCTCTCCTTAATTGACAGCGTGCATAAACAGACCTTCCATCTTTAATGCGAGTCTGGCAGCAGGATTAACAGCCTGCATAAATGGACTTTCCAGCCTGCATAAACGGAGCCATGGAGCCTTCCAGCCTGCATAAGCATAAACAGAGTACAGCCTGTATAAGATAAGCATAATGAAGCACAGCCTTGCGGGAAGCCAAAACACATAAAATCTCTCCTTACTGTGATTCTGGCAGCAGGATTGATAGGATCAGGAATGTAGTAGCAGGACTGATGTGATCAGGAATGCAGCAACAGGCTTGATGTGGAACATAGTTATTTCCATGCACTTTTGTGTTTAAATTTACGTTACCATACAATACACGCATGGGTCAGCCTGTAGGTCTTACAGCTGTAAAAGTGTGTAGGGGGGTGCGCCTCTCCCTCGCTCTATGGTTCTGGCATCTGTGCCTACATGGACAGACACAAAAAACTCTAGCTATTCTGTGTGTCATATCGTCTACTAAGAGGGAATCTTACAAAGCCGTGGCTGACCTAGCTCTGTTAAAAATACTACATCTAAAGAAATCCCAATCACTCCACACCACATGTTCCAGAGACCTCAACCTCATTACCACAATCAACAGAACATGCTGGAGGGACAGGTTCATAACCCAGAGACTGCCCATGCTCTGGAATAGACTTCCCATACATGTCAAGCAGAGCACCTCACTGGGCCTCTTCAAGAGAAATCTTGATGAGTTGATGGGAAACAGAAAGTTCACCCCAGGGATCACTCCAGTGGCTCTACTTGATAGAGGCATTGGGAACTAATGTTGGGCGGCACAATGCCAGGGTACTTCTATGGGCTAGGCTTGTAAAGACTCCATGACCATTAGCCTACTACACACCTATGAACCTATTTCCATGTTCAATAATCCTTTTTTCAGTCAGGCATTGTAGTCTTGAAAGATATCTTTCCTTGCTGTGCTAGTATTTAGCACTGGTAGTACCTCGATAGTAGTCATTGCACATTCCAAGTGCCTGCATGCCCTGACCTCTAATTCCTTTCCCTTTGCCTTGTCTATAGCTTCACTTGCTAAGCTATTGATGTTCTCATATGCTATATAAAAATGTGCAACTCCTGCCATCCATGAGAAGGTTTCTTACTTTCTGATTTTTCCTATTTAATCTTATTCCCAGCACATTCTTCACTGACATTTATTCACTCTGGTTTGGTTTGTCCGCCCAACTGATATTCCTTGTGATTAACTAACCAGTCACTAGAACGCCTTCTTCTGCTTCACACCTGCCAGGTTTCCTGCAGTTTTTCCTATGCTGTCTGTGCTAGGTCTCTACCTTCTTTTCACAAGGCATTCCTCCTGTCTGCATGACTTCTGTAGTTGTCCGTTTTTCTTCATGAGTTTATCCTCTTTCTCTAAGCTACATGACAGCCTAGTACTAACACTACATCCTTGGTTTCCCTGTTCTGTGTTCCTGCATCCCCTGTACCACTCATTCTTCCTTCTCTGCCCTACTTCTGTCTAACCCATTAGGCCATTCGTTCCTGTATTTATTAGTTTTTTTCTTTTTCTGCATCTGGTACATTTGTTGTCTGCTGGCTAATGTACACCCTTTTTTTGCTGTTCACCTTCAGATGTTCTTCATTCCACATTGCTGCAGTCCTAACTATTGGGGTAGTCCGCTGTCCAGTCGGCCCGAATACCAAAGTATATGGCTGACGTCGGTCACGGCGCATTAGACTGACGTCAGTACGTCAGGGTACTAATGCGCATGACCGACGTCATATCCTCAGTCTTTTTTGCCGCATGGTCCGATGCAGAAGCAATTTTGCGAGTGCAGGTTGGCGTTCTGAAAGTTTCTGAAGTCAGAGTTTCAGACCGAATCAAAGTTGGCTAAGTACCCGCTAGAATATTTTGTTTTTCTTGCCTCAGTATTTAACCGGATGTCAGAAAAAGTGAATAACTGTATTTCTTGTGGGAAACAGATACCTCATAGGGATTACCATACTTTGTGTATACCTTGTTTAGGGCCTGAGCACGGCGTTGTTGGATGCCGCTCTTGTGCAAGATTTAACAAACGCACTATTAAGAGAAGGTTAGACTGTGCCAGGTTAGTGTTTGGGAAGCGTTGTAATTATAGAATGCCGTCGGATGTTCCGGCCGCTTCGGGCAAAAAGCGCAAGGATAAAGCAGCAAAGCCTAGAGTGGAAGAACCGACAGTCCCTGACGCGGTTCTTTAGAAGGCTCAGTGGAGCCGGAGGTTCTGCCAGGTGTTTCTTTGGAGTCTCAGGGAGAGACTTTATTGTTACAGGATGTATCCTCTCAGGAAGTAGGCCAGGCTGAGGGGGCTTCTCAGGTGGCTGTTCTTCCCTCTCTTCCTAAGGTGGTTAGAGCCTCCCCTCTGTTTCCAAGGCTTCTTTGAGAGGCAGGCCTAGTGTAGCTTCAGTGGGGGTTTCTCCTAGTGCTTCAGGGTCTTTGCCTAAGAAACATATGCTTAAAATGGCAGAGGATTTGATTACTATGATTAGAGGTTCTATGCCCTCCTGATAAGAGGCCTAGGGTGGAACCTGAGTTTGAGAGTTTTGAGCACTGTTCGAGGCTTCTGAGTCTTGCTGAAGACTTGCAGGAGTATCCTCCTTATTCTGATTCTGATGTGGATGATTCTACTCCTTCAGCTTCTCCTCCTGAGGATTTTTCATTTTCAGAGACTCTGCATTCCATGAGGGAGCATTTTAAATGGGAAGGCCAAGATTTCTCTGATTCCAGGAAGAGGCTTAGGGAATTATTGTTTTTACCCCAGCATAGGCCTTTAGCTATACCTCCGGTTCTGAATGTGGTGGAAGATGTTTTTGCAGAGGCTTCCCTGAATCCTGATTCTTTGCCTCCTGCACCAGTTAAACCGGATAGGTACTATAGGGTGCCTGAAGCTCATAAGTATCTTTTTAAGAGTCCTAGGGCAGACCCGGAAACTGTCTCTCAGGGGCCTAAAGGTGTGAAGGCTTCTGTGGTTAAAAATTCTGTTCCTCCTGATAAAGAGGCAAGGGCTTTGGATAGATGGGGAAAGAAAGTGTATACTTCTTCCACTTTAGCCATGAGGGCATTGAATTGTCAGTTTCACATGTTAAAGTATCAGAATTACCTCCTTTCACAATTGAAATCTAAGGTGGATGCTCTGGCAGAAGGTATTGTGTGTAAAGAGTTGCAGGATTTAGTTCATGTGTCTGAACAGGTGGGTAAACATTCCTTGCAGTGTGGTTTTGATGCTGTGCAGGCCTCCTCGAGGGTGGCTGCCACTGGTTCTGTTCTTCGTAGGCACGCCTGGTTGAGAGATCAGAATTTAGCTGAGCATGTTAAGACAAGGATTTTGGATGCTCCTTTACAGTCTGATGTGTTGTTTGGTTCGCCTGTTGAAGCAGTTTTAAAGAAAATGGAGGACAAGGCTAAGTCTATGCAAACTGTTAAAGATTTTTTGCAGGTGCAGCCTCCAAGTTTAGTAGAAATTGGCCTACTAAGGGGTGGACTTATCCTGCTTATGATTCCCAGTCTAGGGGTAGGTCTAGACGTGGTAGAGGCAGAGCTCAAGGTTCTTTTAGGCCTAGGACAGAGAGTTCACCTGCTCAGACTTCTGGTGAGGGCAGGGGTCAGTCCTTTCGTAAGCAGACCCAATGACCTGCCTTTTCAGCTGCCAGTACATTCTCGCCTGGCAGCACCTCTGGGAGGAAGGCTGTCTCTTTTCAAAGAAAATTGGGATTTAATTACCCAAGACAGATGGGTTCTGGATATCATTCACCACGGTTACAGGTTTTATTTCCATACCTTGCCTCCTTTCAAAGGCATGCCAGACATTCCTCCTCTACAAAGAACAGAGGCTCACAAGCAAATTTCTCTGCTGCTCCAAATAGGAGCCATTCAGTCAGTTCCTGTGCCAGAAAGGGGCCTAGGATTTTATTCTCGCCTGTTCCTAGTACCAAAGAAGGGGAACACGTGGAGACCAATTCTGGATTTATCTATCCTCAACACTTATCTGGACATTCCCAAGTTCAAAATGTTGACGTTACAACAGCTTTTACCTCTGCTGGGCAAAGATCACTGGATGGTAACTTTAGATCTCAAGGAAGCTTACCTTCATGTGCCTATACGGCTAAGTTGCAGGAAGTATCTGCGTTTTCGAGCTGGAAATTCTCATTATCAGTTCTCTGCATTGCCCTTTGGCTTATCCACTGCGCCCAGAGTATTCACAAAGGTTCTGGCTCCAGTGATAGCTTACTTCAGGCTAAAAGGAATTCAAATCTATCCTTACTTGGACGACTGCCTGATTCTGGCTCAAGAAAAGGAAGACCTTCTACAGCATTTGGAATATGTTATAGCAGTGCTAAGATGCCTAGGGTATTCTGTGAACGAAATAAAGTCCAGTCTAGTACCCTCTCAAGACATGTGCTTTCTGGGTGTGAGACTGAATACAGCAGCCCAGATGGCCTTTTTAACCCCGGACAAACAAAAGAATCTATCCAGTTACTTCCATCAACTATCTCTTCAGTCCGGGCTGACTGCAAGGACAGTCCTTCAAGCCTTAGGGTTCATGGCATCTTGTATTCTGGTGCTTCCCAATGCCAAACTGCATATGAGGAAGCTACAATGGTATCTAAAAATCTATGGACACAGCACTGCCAGGATTTGGACACTGTCATTCAAATAATACCTTGCATTCAAAAGGAATTTTGTGGTGGGCTCAGGAATGTCACCTAAACAAGGGACTCTCTGTGACCCGGCCAGAGGCGAGTCAGATTCTAACGACAGATGCCTCAGACATTGCTTGGGGAGCTCATCTAGATGGAAAATGGATACAAGACAAGTGGCCTGCCAGACTACAGCATCTACATATCAACATGAAAGAGATGTTAGCAGTCCAGTTTGCATTAATGGCTTTCAAGGAGTTACTTCTTCCAGGGCAGGTGTTGATTCTAACAGACAACACAACTGTCATGTGGTACATCAACAAACAAGGGGAACACATTCTTACCCATTGTGCAGGCAAGCAATGATTTTATGGGAGACTGCGCTCAGCTTGCAACTAACTCTTCAGGCAAGGTTTCTGCCGGGAGCACAGAACTCCTTAGCAGATGTGTTAAGCAGGCAAATCATGGATCCCCACGAGTGGAAACTGGATCTTCATGTATTTCAAAATTGACAGTGTCATGGGGAACTCCAGACATAGATCTGTTCGCTTCTCCACTAAACCACCAGCTGCCAAAGTTTTGCAGAAGGGATTTCATCACACAGCTTGGAAAGTGGATGCTCTTTCTTTCAGTTGGAAAAATCTTCATGTGTATGCTTTTCCACCTCTTCCTCTTCTCCCAAAGGTGCTTCTAAAGGTCAGACAAGACAAGCCAAGGATGATTTTAATAGCTCCAGATTGGCCTCGCAGCACTGGTACCCATTACTGAGGAGTCTGGTAAGGAAGCCTCCATGGCCTTTACCCTTGATTCCACATCTGTTGTCTCAGAAGGACGGTCGTCTGCTCAATGTCAAGCTTCACTCACTTCATCTAACAGCCTGGCATATTCTGTTTTGAAAGACAGCAGGTCTCAACTTCCTCAACAAGTTTTAAATGTGATTATGGAAGCCAGAAGACCTAGTACAAGGAAAGTGTACGCAGAAAAATGGAAGAGATTTTTATTTTGGACTGCAGCAAAGAATTTGGAGATTTCGGAGCCTAATTTGAGTGTGGCTCTTCAATATCTTACTGAGTTATTGGACAAAGGTTTGTCTTTCTCTTCCATTAAGATTCATGCTGCAGCAATTTCAGCTCACTATGATTGTGACCCACCATTGTTTTCACATCCTTTGTTCAAGCAATTTCTTAGAGGGCAAAGAATATAAGACCCCCATGAGAGCTCCTACTCCTGCTTGGGATCTCAATTTTGTGTTGGAGAAACTTACTCTACAACCTTTTGAGCCTGCGGCTACTGCTGAACTGAAATACTTGTCATGGAAGACTGCTTTTTTGTTGGCCATTACTTCTGCAAGAAGGGTTTCTGAGTTACAGGCCCTTATGGCGGTTGAGCCTTTTATGATTTTTCATAAGGATAGGGTATCATTACGTACTAATCCTTCCTTTATGCCTAAGGTGGTTTCTAGTGTGGCTTTAAACCAAACTATTCATTTGCCTACTTTCTATGCAGATCCCCAAAATAAAGGGGAAAAGATTTTGCACACTTTAGATGTACACAGGCAATTGCGTTATTATTTAAGCAGGACTAAGGATTTTAGGCAGTCTCAGCAGTTGTTTGTTTCTTTTGCTTTGAGTTCGCAGGGCAAGCCTGTGTCAAAACAAACTATTTCTAGGTGGATTGGGTTCTGCATTGCATTTTGTTATTCCCATCATGGCAAGGAGATTCCAGCTGGGATTAGGCCTCATTCCACTAGGGCTACTGCCACTTCAACAGCATTTCGAAGGGGGGTGGCAACTAAGGATATTTTGGAGGCAGCTACTTGGAGTTCAGTGCATACTTTTTCTAAGCATTACCATCTTCCTCTCTACTCTAAGTCTAGGGCTGGTTTTGCCACAGCTATTTTGCAAGGCATGTTATCAGCTCCTGCTTCCTTATGATTTGCCAGCCTCCGTTACCTCTGCTTTGGGATTCTACCCAATAGTTAGGACTGCAGCAATGTGGAATGAAGAACATAGTACAGTTTTGTACCTACCATAAATGTAGATGTTCGAGGATCCACATTGCTGCAGTCCAATTTACCCTCCCTCCTTCCCCTCTGTGTTTAGGGGTGGTTGTGTAGGTGAGATTATATTATGGTACCTTTGTATATGTTGTATATATTTTTGGTGCAGGTATGTTTGGTGTGTTTTGGTTTTGGCCTTGTCTTTTTAGGGTCTTCTGACATCTGGGGCAAGAAAAGACTGAGGATATGACGTCGGTCATGCGCATTAGTACCCTGACGTACTGACGTCAGTCTAATGCGCCGTGACCGACGTCAGCCATATACTTTGGTATTCGGGCCGACTGGACAGCGGACTACCCCAATAGTTAGGACTGCAGCAATGTGGATCCTCGAACATCTACATTTATGGTAGGTACAAAACTGTACTTTTTAGGTTCATAGGTAAGTACTAGGCTATCTGCCCAGGGGCATCTATAAGCCTAGCCAGAATGTGTTGCTTTCACCGCCCCCTTTGATTAATTCCCTGTGCCTCTGTCTAGTAGAGCCATTAATTCCCTGTGCCTCTGTCCAGCAGAGCTACTGCAGTGATCCGTGGGTGTTAGTTATGTAGTTGAACCCTCCTACACTTATCCATCTTACTATCCTCTTCAATTCTTCAACTCTGCTATCTTGCCTAGTATGCATTTTCCTTCCTCTCTGCTTGCTTTGCATTTACCAAGCTCCTGTTGTGTCCCCCTTTTGTCTGTGTGAAAGTTACCATCACAGGCTCTGTGTACCCGAGTCATACTGTTTTACTGAAGTACCTTAGTTTATAGCATTGCGATCCTCCTGCAGGCTTTGTATCTATCTTACCCCACAAGACACTAAGCCACATTTCACACAGAACACTCAGTCCATCTAAATCCCTCACCTTACCGTCAACTCATTATTTAATTTTTAAATTTTTTTCTTTTACATTTTTAATGAATACAATCTGTACAGCCTGATTCCTATTGATGGACTCCAAATCAGCTTATGTTTTGTTCTACTTGCCTACTAGCCCTTCCCTTGAAATAAATTCTTACCCTTCTTCCTTGGCTGACTTACCCTTAAATATTTCCCAAATCCTATGCCCTCTCATTGTATCATCCTGCTGAGTTCCTAACTGCCTTTTTTCAGGGTCAGTGTAGGTGGATTACTCTAAGTAAACCACTTTCTCATAATCACATTTGGAATGCCTGTTGACTAATTTAGTCATACAATATATGCCTTGCTTATCTGCCTTGATCCATGCTATACTCTTACAATAGTTGAAATATTGTTTCTTTGTGACAATTTAAATTATAATTATTCTTAAATGTTAATTTTTCTGTTTTCATTTTGTGTCTGAGAACAATAACGGAATCATGCAGAGCATTTCTGAAAGAATTTAATGATTAGCCTCAGCTCAGAAGGGATTGTCAAACTATTACACTTGATAAACAAGGCTGTATATTAAACAATACAGTGTGCTTCTAGTATATGAATTATTTATCCTTGATTGAAGAGCAGTGGTGGTCACTGCATATGGAGTACAAGTTACTGCTACCATAGTATTTAGGAAAATGCAGTTTCATGGAACGGTGGTACAGTAAAAAGTGCTTAATGTCCAATATTGTCTGTTAGGACTTCTCTGCATACTTTCTTACAGTCAGGGTTGATAATTGCCCAGCTGATTTCTGCAATTTAGCACAGTACCTTCAAGCTAAAATAAATGTGGAATTACTGCCTGTAGATTAGTTACATTATACCTTTTTTTCCATTATACTATAATGTTGTGATTTGCTGTGGTAGCAGAAGACGTGTTGGATATCTATATATTTTGATGTATTTATTTATACACTGAACTCAGTTTTATCTTAGTCTGACAGTTTTAGCTGTAGCTGTGAACATTGTCTGTACATTACAAAGGCTGTCACATGTATTCATTTTTTTCTAACTGAAAGACTTCACTGCCAATGATAGATGAAGTTTATTCCTTTTGTGGACTACACAACATTTCATAGCAGAAAGACAGTACTTATTTTTAACACCATTACTGAATTATCACTTATTTCATAGACAAACATACATTTATATAAAAGAAAACAAAGCATATTAATGCAATTCTAGTTACAAACATTACATATCACATTTTTATATAATTATCATCAATCCAACATTCCATAAATTGTTTAATTCCTGCCTTCCCTTAAATCTCACTCCTTCTCCTCCAAAACATTATTCTGTATGTATTGGTCCCACAAGTTCCATTTTTTAAGACAAGAAACATCTTTATTAAAGTATCACTTGTGACATAGGCGATCATAAATTTCTATAAATGAAAACAAACCATATTGATGTATTTTCATTTGCAAACATTATACCTCACTTATAATCTAGCCAGTCATCAGTCAAATATTACATAGCTTATTTCTGTCTTCCCTTAAACCTCATTTGTCATCACAAACATTATTCTGCATGTATTGTTCCCACAATTGGGTGGCCTAATGGTTAAGGTGTTTGCCTTACAAACACAAGGTGCAGGATTTGAGTCTCACAAGGGATAATTGGCTAGGCTTAAAATGGCTCGCAAGGGCAGTTAGCTTAGTATAAACCTATTAACAATTCATATTTTATCTATCTAATTTGCTCCTAACCTTTTCTAAAGATTCCACTTTCATTTGCTTTAAACTCTGTTACTATTTAGTACAGTTGGTTTAGACTTTAATTTCCATTTTCTAGTGATTGCTTTTTGGCAGCCACCACAGTTAAACTCAACAAGGCCTTACTATGTATAGGTAGCTCCAGTTCTGTATCATAGCTCAAAAATAATTTCCTTAGTTACATCAATTTGCTCACCCAGTATTTATGATAGAGTAGTCTGCAGGGAATATTTTAAGTCTGCTAACTCATTATACTCCCGAAAATATGTTCTCGGTTATCTCTTTCTTCCACTCCCTCCTCCAACATTTGCAGTCTACCCGAGAAAAAATTCTTTGGAGTCTGATTGGGGTATAAAAATGCCTATCTAAGCACTTCCAAGCAAAGATCCTAAATATTCTACACTTTGTTGCATATTTGGAAACTATAGGTATATGCTCCAATTGTTTCTTTGTGAATTGCTTATCCAGACTCTCTTCCCAATCCTTTCTAACCTCCTCTGATTGATTCCTAAAGTTATCATGCAGTATTTTCTATGCCCTAATAATTATTCCTTTTTTAAGAGCAGCTTCCAGGATGTTGGTAATTCTCCTCCTTTTAAGATACTATTAAACAAAACATTCCAGATCTTTATCACTTTCATCCCTTCTAGCTTCCAAACTTCGACAGGAATACCATCTGTCCTTGGGGACTTTCCTGCAGATTGGTTATACATCACAATTTTTATCTCCTTTCCTCCTATCCTGTCTGTTAGTAATTGAGTCTCTTCAGCCTCTAACCTTGGTATTTTTAATTCATCCATAAACATATACATTTGTATTTCCACATTTCTCTACTTTATACAGATTTTCATAAAATTTCCAAAATATTTCTTATACCTCTACTGGATCTCTGATTATTTTCCTTATTACAGGATGCCTAAGCTTGACAATAACCCTTACTACTGTCTGTTACCTATCAGAAACAGTTGCTTAACAGCAGTCTTTCATATTCATGCATATTATCCAGGTAGTCCCTTATTTTCTCTTTAGCACTCTGCATTTGCACCTCTTCTTATTCTGTGAGATTCCCCTTATTCTGCAAAACTGTAACCCTTGTCAAGCCCTCTAAATAATTCCTGTTACTTCTTAATTATATCTCTTTTTCTTTTATTTCTACCATATTCTTAAACTTCACTTTCATTTTATCCCATTCACTAGCTATAACTTCTGAAAAAATGTATGTCTTCCCTAATAACTCAAATAATTTCTACTACCCATTCCTTAAATCCCCCTCTTTTTAACAGGTAGGTGGGGAAACAGCAGTCTCATTTTTACTTCATTACCCTGCATTTTTATCTTAGTTGATACTGGTGCATTATCTGAAATAGTTATGTCAAAGCTTTCAATTAAATGCATATGTTCCTGTGAAATATAATTTCTGTCTAGTCTAGCCCACCTGTTGTACTTTGGAGAATAATATGTAAATTCTCTATGAGATCCTACTACTGATGTCACGACTTCCATACCAAATATTTTCATAAATTTCCTCAGACATCTACCATCCTTGAGAGGGAAGGATATTTCTAACCTGCAGTCCAAATTAATTCTTGGCCTCTTCCCATTCTGTTACCTTTCCCCTCTCTAATTATTTGTTCCCAATACCGTAGTTCTTTTGTCAGTTTTCTCCAGTAAATTCCAGCTTCCTCTTGCCTATTTTTTGTACCCCTAATTGCAGTCATCCTTACCAGCAGAAACTCCTTTCTGCATCCCCGTGTTGGATTAGTTCTTAGAATACTTTCTTCTACTTTATGAGTATAATCTTCTGTATAGTTATTATTATTCTCCTTAAGGATATGCATCCAAAATCCCAGTCTCTCCTTGTTTATTGAGCTGTTCTCACATTTCATCATCTTCCCTGTCCACTGTGAATTATAGATTTTTGCTTTTGCTATGTATAGAAGCCTTAACTTTGTAGCTCTGAAATACCCATTCAAGTCAGGTAATCCCAAAATACCTTGTTCAAATGGAAAGATCAACTTATCCCACTTAAATCTTGCCCTCTTCCCCTCCCAGGATAAAATCATTCAACTCTTTTTTAATTGCTATCCACAACTTCTCCTCTGGTTGATAAAAATATGCCTGACCTGTGTATAAGACTAAAAGGACTAAAACATTTTCACTACTTATATCTTGCTATCCCTATTCATAAAACATAGCTTCCAGTTTCTCAGTTTTTGTGTTATCTTTTCTTTAGTTTCTTCCCACATATCCTTAACTGCCATAACAGAATACTTTTTAATCCATACTCCTAAGTACTTCATCTTATTATATCCCTATAAATATGAGTATTGCTGGACTAATCTGTGTGTGGGTACATAGTTTACAGGTATTGCCTTTATTTTTTCTTCATTTTTTTGTATCCCAAAAGGGCTTAAAACTGTATCAGAATGTTCCACAACACTGAAATGTCCTTTTCCAGTTTTATCAGGTATAAAATAATATCATCTCCAAATAAAGTCAACTTTTCTTGACCACCATACCAAATATATCCTTGAAATTGTGAGACCCTATTTTCTGTGCCAGTGGATATAAATATAATACAAATAACAAAAGAGAAAGAAGACACCCCTGCCTGGTTCCTCTGCTCAAACAAATGTTATTAGAGAGGACCCCTCCCCCTTTAATTTTCACTTGCGATCCCATATATATTCGTAATCAACCTTATAACTTTATCAGGAAACACACAACTGCTTCTATTGCCCTACTCATAAAATCCCAGCTTACTCTGTCAAATGTTTTCTCTGCATCAAGACCCAGCAATAACAGTGGTATTTCCTTGTATTCTGCTTCCCTCTGGATCATCATTGTTCTTTTAATGTTGTCAAATGTTTGTATCCCCTCTACAAAACCACACCGATCCATATCTATCAGTTTTGACATCACCTTTGCCATTCCTTTAGCCATTATAGATATAAACATTTTGTAACCATGATTTAGAATTGAACTGGGCCTGTATGAAGCTGAATCTGATGGGTCTTTATCATCTTAAGGTAATACAGCCACCACCTCTTTTTTCCAGGATGTTGGTGATTCTCCTGCTTTTAAGATACTATTAAGCAAAACCTTCCAGATCTTTATCACTTTCGTCCCTCCTAGCTTCCAAACATCCACAGGAATACTATCTACATCTATTCCTGGGGACTCTGAGTCTCTCCTGCCTCTAACCTTGGTATTTTTAATTATTCCATAAACATTTCCATTTGTATGTTTTCTTGATTTCCACATTTCTCTACTTTGCATTTTTATCTTAGTTGATACTGGTGCATGATCTGAAATAGTTATTGTGTCAAAGCTTTCAATTAAATACAGATGTTCCTGTGAAATATAATTTCTGTCTAGTCTAGCCCAGCTATTGTACTTTGGAGAATAATATGTAAATTCTCTATGAGATGATACTACTGATTTCATGACTTCCGTACCATATCTTTTCATAAATTTCCTCAGAAAATCTTTTGTTATTTATATTTTCCCTTCTAAGTCCCCCAGGTACATCCCCACTGTCGCAAATTAATCCAAGCCCAACCTTTAAGGAATATTCCCTGCTGAAGGTTGATTATTTCTCTCAAAATCTTCTTAAACTCCATAACAGCAGTTTTTTTGTGGAATATAAATACGTCAGGAAAACCTAATCCCTTGCCAGTAGTCCCTTGCTACCAGAAATGTGCCATTATTATCTATTTTTCCCTCTTCTATCACTTTTGGAGATTTTCTGACAATTAATATAAGTGCTCCCCTTTTCCCTTGTCCCAGATAGTCTGCTGCGTGCCCCTCCTGAATCATTTATTTATCAAGTCCACATGTTCACTTTATTACAAATGTGTCTCCTGTAACACTTCTGTTTGCAGTCTGAATTTCTTAATATAATTCAGTACTTTCCTTTTTATCTCTACCTGTGAGGCCATTCACATTCCAAGATAATATGGACAGTATAGCCATTACGATAAGAAATTATTTCCACCTATTACATATGACAGCTTTTATCTATTTCCAGCTTTTGTGTTACATGTACCCACAATTTCTCAGTTTGATCCTTTATACAGTTGTTTCTTGTTATCTCTATTTGAACCTGTGTCACATTTTACAAGACTTTTGCTTTTATTGAAAACCCTCAAAAAAAAGGAGAAAGAAAGAAAGAAAAAACAGACTCACCCTAGAACACTCCTATAACCTATTAACTTAAAACAGACACACAAAACTATGTACATCTTCAAATAATGAAGTTTAACCCTCCTGATAGGAACAATTGTCTCAAATCAATACCTGCATACAGAGACATTGCCCAACCTAAATTAAGGTTATCCTTAATAAGATTAAAGCTAATACTTACTGAGATCCAGTTGTTTCACTGATTCCTGTAATGCAGAGACATGAATAGTCATCTGGAGTTTAGTCATATGTAATATAGTGAAGCATTGTGGCTGCACTGCCTTTAGCATTGCTGAACTTTGGGGTAATGACTTTTTTCCTTACATCTGAGACCACATGGTCTCAGAATAATGTTATATGGAGTCATAGGTTGTTGTGGGTATGGTCACCACATGGGGGATGCAACTGGGCTTCTCACTGCAAATATCCTTAATTCTGAATGTCTTGGGTTGATTGAGTTGCCAGCTTTAATTTTTCATGATTCTTGTTGAAATTATACTTTGATTAGTTAGCATTAGGCATACTTGTCATTTTAAAGCAGATAATACCAAGAATATCATAACAGAGTCAGAATTTTCAAGCAAAAAAAGTTATCACTGAATGTTGAAGGGCTACACTATAAAATTGCCAACTATATGTGGTAACATCATATTGTAGCAAATCATATTTCACTACTGCTTATGCTGTGTATTCCCTTTCTAGAGTTATTTTGTCAGATGGCATGTGCAGTATTTTCTGCTTCAAGATGATATATTTCAGCTAATGTATACCTCCACAACAAGTATGAAGAACAGTACTGCGAATAAGCTCAATAATAGAAATGAATTCCACTGTTTAATTTTACTGATTCCATTTTGTTGAAGTGGTATATACCACTAGGTCTATAGACCACATTCTTTCTGGGTAGAAAGCAATCCTGTGATGGAATTTTTACTGACTAGGGATTTTTTTTCTGAAAAGCATGGGATACTCCCTGGTTATTCATTGATTCTTGTATATAAGTATTTTATGTATAAAAGTGTGCAGCAGGGAGGAATAAATATGTTAAACTAAGTTATGTTTGTTGTGGTTACACTGTAGTAAGCTGTTCTGAATAAAGAAAGCCTATATGGTTCTACATTGATGGAAACACATATGGTATTTGCAATTGGATTGTCACAATGTTACAAAAATGAAAAGACATAATTCAATACAAAAATGTCAACATTTACATAAAGTGAATATTTTTGTTGTAAACTCAATTGTAGTTTTAGCATTTCAAAATATATATCTACTAGCCATTAGTAGGTTAGGAAAATATTATGCATGGAGAGGGTAATAGTATAGTTGAGATTGGACAGTATAGTACAATTGATATTAGAGAGAAAATAGTTTTTTAGTAGGGGAGGGATTGTTTTGGGTGGGATGAAGTAATAGTAGAGGTAGTTTGGATGAGTCAGTGCAAGGTGGAATGGGGGGGGGTTAAGTTGGAGCGTGGCAAGGGCATTCCCATTTGGAAGAAAGATGAGAGAGTAGCTGAGATTTGAAATTTGTATGGCTAGGTAGGTTGCGTAGGTGTATGGGGCTAGAGTTTCACTGTTTAGCTAAGGAGTGGGATAACAGTAGATGGCCAGGAGGTTGTGCAGGTTTGTGGACCTGAAGGAGATTTTGTTTTTTGGATCTGAGTGAGCGGTTGGGAATGTAAGATTAAGGAAGTAGTGAAAGATGGGCAGTTGGCAGGTTTAAAGATGAGCTTGTGGGCAGTGATGAGGTGTAGGTAACTGAGGTAGTTGAGTAGTTCAATCCAATTTTAGGGTGAGGAGGGAGTGGGAGTGGTGGGTTGAGTTTTTTTAATTGGTTGCACATTTGGAGATCTTGTGGTAGCAGGATTCAAGTTTGGACCAAAGACCAAGATGGAGATTGGTGAAAAGAGGGGCACCATAAATAAGGGAGGGGAGTAGGAAGGTGGATGCAAGAATTTAACGGGTAGAGGGGCTTAGGAAGCAGTTGTGCCTGTAGAGGAAACCTAACGTTTGTGGATTTTCTTGATTGTAGAGTGGATGTGGGTGTCAAATTTTAGTTCTTTATCAATAATGATGCCAAGAAGCTTGGGGTTGGGAGCAATTTCAAGGAGGGTGTTGTTTTGGCTCTGTATGGTGAATGTGGATTTGTCAATGAAGTTTTTGGTAGGGGAAAAAACATTTGTTTGGTTTTATTTGCATTTAGTGCCAGATGGTTAGACTGCATCCAGGTTTCTGTTTTGGAGAAGGCTAGTTTGGGTTTTTGCTAGGAGCTCAGAGGGGGAGAAGGCTGAGTAGATGATTGTTGAGTCATCTCCATATTGGATGATATATGAGTCTGGGATGGATTGTTGCAAGTTGTTATTGAACAGGTTGAAGAGAAGAGGGCCAAGAACAGACCCTTGCGGGACAACTGTGGGTGTGAGAAGGAAGGGGGAGGTTGAAGTTTTCCATTGGACAGCTTTTTGACAGTTGGACAAGTAGCTGGAAAACCAGGCAATGGTGGTGAGAGAGAGGTGTACGGTGGAGAGTTGGGATATAAGTAGGGTGTGTTAGGTGGTGTTAAAGGCCTTTGACAGATCAAGGAATAGTGTGGATATCTGAATGTGCATCGCGTTTGAGGTTTATGGTTTCAAGAAAGGAAAGAAGGGCAGTCATGGTTCTGTGGCCAGGGTGGAAGCCGTGTTGGGTAGGGGAGAGGAGATTGTTTAGTGTTACGTGTGCCATGAGTTGTGATTGTATTGTTTTCTTTAGTATTTTAGAAAGAGGGGAAAAGATGGCAGTAGGATTGAAGTTGGTGGTATCAGTATTTTTGCCACCTTTGTGGAGGAGGATGATGTAAGCATCGCGCCAGATGGAAGGGATGTCTGATTCTTGTATGGATCTATTTATAAAAATAGAAATGGGATAGGCAATGCTGTCTGCAGATTGTTTGAGGAAGGTGGGTGGAAGGTTGTCGGGTGCATTGCAACAGGGTTTGAGTTTGAGGAGAAGTCTTTTTATAGTGCTTGTGGGGATGGGCTTGAGGCAGAAGGATGTGGAGGAAGATGGCGGAGGAGGTGGGTGGGAAGGAGGCTGATAGTTTAGCTATGCAGTCTGTGAAGAATGAGTTGAACAAACTGGCTGACAGTTTCAAGGTTGGAGAGGTTGGGGTCTGGGCTGGAGTTTTCTTTGTTGCCAGGTAGCACGTGAATGAGATGGAGTCCCAGATTTTTTTGGGATTTGTTGAGTGCAAGGACTGGAGTATGAAGTAGTGGGCTTTGCGGTCTTTAATTGTTAGGTTTTTTTTTGCAAAATTTCGTAGTTGCTTATACTCTAGGAGGGTGTTAGGGTTTTTATGTTTTTGATATTGTTTCAATTTTTGTCCCTTTGGTGCAAGGCTAGTGTAGTATCTTTTGATAACCATGGGCAGGGATTGGTTTTGATGCATTTGGTTTTGGGGGGGGGGGGCTTGCTGATTGAGAAGGGTTAGAAATGAGTGGCTAAAGTAGGAAACGGCATCCTCGAGAGGAAGGGTTTTTAGAGGGGACCAGTCAGTATGCTTTAAACATTCAGAGAAAGTTAGAGGATTGAAAGAGGAGAGGTTGCGGGTTTGCATGTAGTGGTGTTGTTTATGCAGTGGAGATGGGAGACAGTCGGTGAAGGCTGGTAGGTGATCGCTGAGAGGATCAGGTAATGTTCCGGTTTTGGTGAGTTGTTAGGATCCAGTCAATGGTGGTACCAGAGGTACCATCTTTATTTGGTCTGGTTGGAGATTGTATTAGTTGGGAGAAGTTGTACAGGTTGATTGTGTGGGACGGGGCTTCAGAGTTAATAGTATTCCAGTTGATGCTGGTATCACCGAGTATATAGGTTTCATTCTTTATATTGGAGCAGAACCAGGCCAGGATGTTTTCAAGATTTTTGATATTATCACCAGGGGGAATATAGAGGGCAGTGATACATATGGACTTGTGGTTGTTTATTTTTAGTAAACCTATTATCATTTCAGTGTTGGCAAAGGTTGGTATTTTATTGGAGTAGGGAGTTATAGTATGGGAGGTGGGGTAGATTATTCCTACTCCACCTCCTTTTTTGTGGGGTCTGTCATTGCAAATGATTTGGAAACCTGGTGGTAGGATTTCGCTATCTTTTATATAGGTTTTCAGCCAGGTTTCAGAATCGGCGGTAATGTTGGGGTAGTTATGGGAGAGTCAGGCATGGAGGTTAGGGGTTTTGTTTTTTAGGCTTTGTGCATTAAGTGTTGTAAGGCGAATATACTTTGAGTCTGTGGGTTGAGTGGAACATGTAGAAAATGTTTGTCAAGGGTGACCCTTTTTTTGGTTAAGTTACTGAGCTCTCTGTATGATTAAAGATTTGTGGAGGATTTTAATTTCTTCCATTTTTTCAACCCACTCTCTCGTATTCATAAGTGTTCAAGTGGATTGAGTAAGCCAGGGGCAAAATGAGTTTTCAGTCTTAATTTCCTAATGGGTGCCAGGGAGTTGAGTGTTTATAAAAATATATTGTTAAAAGTTAGGACTGCTTCCTCTAGAGGGAGATTATGGAGGAAGGACTAATTAATCGAAGACAGGGGATGGTTGAAAGTGTCTGGATTAAAATTTGAGAGTTTACGACAGTCTTTGAAAAGCTGGGGTTTGTGTAGCTGGGGAGAATGTCTAATAATGAAGGGAGGACATGCAGACTCCACACAAAAGTTCCTCCAGTTGGAGTAGGTAGCATAAAGAGGAAAACATTGCTGTACAGGTGACAGTGTGCACTATGCTATGCTGATAGGAGTTGTCTTTGTGTCTTTGTGGACATCCACCAGAGTAAATGTTGCAGAATTACCTGTGATGTCATCTAGTGTGCAGAGTGCCATCTAAGGAGCTGTAATGTGGCCACTGTTTGCTGTAGACTGGTATTACTGTTGTCTCTGCTGAAGGATATCAATGTGGTGGTTGTCACTGGCCCTGCTGTTGCAGGTTTGGAGATTCTTGGGTCTGAGGCCTAGGCTTCCAACTTCCTGCTGTTCATGTTATATGGCATGCAGCATGCTACTGGAAGATTAGAGGATTTGACAGGGACATACTGCAGTGTTGCCCCAGATGTGTAAGAGCAGCAAAACAAGACTTTCATCAGGCTGAACCCTCACTCTGCAATGTTTCTGGTTTGTGCGTGGATGGTATTGAATTTTTTTCATTGCATAAGCATCACCTGAAACACAGTACGGGTATAGGGGGTGCTGCAAAGGTATATACTGAATGTGGCTGCAAATGTGTAGGACTATCAGTGTGCGTGCACTTACCTAGTAGGTTGCGTTATGGCACTTCCGTTGACAGGACATTCTGATAGAGATGACATATAGGTTCACAGGTTAGTAGTAGTCTAGCTGCCCTTCCAGGGCATTTAAGCCTAACCAATTTCCCTTTTTGTGCTCAAAAGATCTTATTCCATGTGGTTATAGATTTGCCTTAACCAGGCCATGGTCGATAATTTTATATTACCCCTTATGAAAAAAAACTTGGATCATTCCGCAGATAATTTGAAGGAACCCATGCATGGGATAAAGCATTTAGCAGCATCTGTCCATTAGTAGTATAGTGGCAGACCTCGGGTAAATGTTCTGTTTCCCATCCATAGATTTAAGTTGCACTTGAATACAGACAGGGATGAACTTTGTTTTATGTGAATGGGGAGACCGTTCCGCAGCAGTGGCATCCTCTGCAAAATATACATGTTCCTCCAAACCATTGTTGATGTTGCAGAAGAGGTTTAGATCCTTAGATTTGGATGTCATGTATGAAAATCATGGACACTTCCATGGAGCTAGGCAAATACATTGGTATCAGTCCCTGTGTGCTACATGCCAGTTGGCATTTGACAGAATAGTAACCCTTCCTCTTGGTATACAACTAGCTGTGCATACATTGTGGGGCCTTTATTGCCAAATAGATGCAGTCTATAGTTTCCTGTACTTTGGCAAGGCAGGCATTATTGTGGAAGCCATGCATGCTGGTTCATAGGTTCGTACTAAGCTAACTGCCCTTGCGAGCCATTTTAAGCCTAGCCAATTAACCCTTGTGAGACTCAAACCCTGCACCTTGTGCTTGCAAGGCCATTTTGGGTCAATTCCAAAACTCCTTCATCTTCCTCTCTTAAAACCTGGTTGCCTCGTGGTTTTGGCGTCTTTTCAGGCTTGTTGGCTGTTGGTGAAGCACCCACCAAGAGGAGAAAACGCTGAGAGAAGAAAGGAGCTACTTTTGAGATTTTAAGTATTTTTCCTCTGTTTATTTGCTAAGTTTTTCTGCATAGCCGCCTATATATTTAGAGCACAACCTAGAGCTGTTTACTGAATTTCCTGTTTGCACTTATTTTTAAAATAGTTTTTTTCTCAAAACTTGCATTTTATCTGTCTTTGGCCTAGCACTCTTGTGTGGGGCCATTTACTGCACTGTTATAACTTGTTGATACTTGTGAACCTCTGCTATCTCTGAAAAAAACAAAAAAACAAAAAAATCTTGCTTTTTTCACACTTTTCTGAGATTTAAAAAAGTTCAGTTACAGGCTTGCTGTTCTTGAACTGTTTATAAGTTTCTGTGAGGCCATTTTTTGCTTGGGCTAAAGGGAAGTCTCTCTGTTGATCAGTGGCAGTGAAAAACATTGAGCAGCCTGCCTGCCCCTGTGGGAGTGGTTACTGACTTGAAACTGTAGTTTTATTTGCCATTTTGGGTCAATTCCAAAACTCCTTCATCTTCCTCTCTTAAAACCCTCTTTTGCGCGTTTTTGTGCATAGCGCAATAGCGGGCAACACCGCCTAATTGGATTTAAACTATTCCTGGCTCCACAAAGTCTGCTCTTCACTTTTTCCCTTAGAACTGCTCTATCTCTCAATTTAAACACCATATTCTCATTCTAAGGCCTTTCACTGGTCCAATTAAGTAATCCTACAAGTTAGCACTATTAAACCATAAACACTACTTACTCTTATACTCTCTACGATTACCCTGTCCTCTATTGGTCCATCTTAAATTCAGTTTCCCTATATTACTCTAGCATGTCCAAAGGTCAGTCAATGGTTTCCTCTCCAGTCCAGCTGGTGAATCTGGGAATTTTGAGGCAATGTTACAACTGTCTCATGTACACGGACAACCCTCTCCTCCTCCAAACAGTTTCAAATATATGTGAGAGATGCAACTATTTAGCCAAACTGGAGGCTGAGCTCTCATCTCAAAACTGGTGTAACCAGTCAGGAGGAGAAGGTAACCTCACACAACACAATTCCAGTATCACATAGTCCCACCACATCAGCGAACCAAATACATAAATACACGAAAACATACTCGGAGGCTCTAAATAAAAATCTACCTAAGCAACAGAGACCTCCAAAGCAGACATCCAAACAAACGCTACCTCAAAACAAAACACGCACAACACATAACCCACAAAGTCAGTGTGCCAAGCAGCCACAGCCCTTAAGGCTGAATAACACACCTGATACTCTTGTAATAGGTGACTCTGTTGTCAGACACACTGACGTCCTGCTCACCAGGCTGAATAAAGAGAAGGTCACGGTGAGCTGCCTGTCGGGTGCTAGGATCCGCCACATAACGCAAGCACTCAGGTCACACCAAAGAAATACAAATATGACTCAGTCATTGTACATGCTGGTGTGAATGACCTGAGATGTACCTCTCTGGACTACATGAAAATAGACATAGAGGAGCTCTCTGATCATGTAGCCCAGGCTGGTATGACCCTGACCTTGAGCAGCATCTTACCCTCACCTAGAATGATGCCACAGTACAAAGATAAAATGATCGATTTTAACAATTGGCTAAAATTTTGGTGTCATTCAAAGGGGATCCAGTGTCTGTCAGCCTGGGATGACATGCTCGACAAGCCACGTTGCTTCGCTAGGGATGGCTTGCACCTGTCACCACTGGGCTTTCGGATATTGACAAAGGCTCTTGCCACCCCCATAGTGCCTTTTCTAGGCAAGGCTCAAAAGTCAAACCCACCCCCATAGACAGCACAAGGAACAAGAAACTAAGGGTAATGCTGCTAAACGCCAGAAGTCTTAACCTCAAGATGCACTCACTCAAAGCTCTCCTCAGTATGGAGAACATCGATATCTGTGCAGTGACAGAAACCTGGTTCAAGGCTCCAGAGAGCACCCCAGCACTACCAGGCTATACCTCATATCATGCTTTTCGGCCCCAAAACCCAGACCGAACCACAAAAGGAGGGGGAGTTTCCATATTTATCAAGGATATCCACACCTCCAGGTTAGTGGCATTGCACGAAGTATCGGAGACCATCCATGTGCAACTAACAGTGGGCAAGACTGCTTTTCAGTTTATAGCATCCTACAGACCACCATCTCAAAGTCAGGAATCCCACTCGGCTTTCCTGAAAACATTGGAGAACATGAAGATCTCTCCGAACACCATTATATTAGGCGACTTCAACTACCCAAGCATTGACTGGGAGCACTACTCAAGCCCCAGCACCTTAGCCCAAAGGTTCCTGGAAATTATAAACTCAAATGCTATGGAACAACTAGTACAAGAGGGGACAACATACTAGACCTGATCATTACCAACATGGGGACTCTATGCTCCACACCAGAAGTATATCCCTCATTGGTAAGATCAGACCATAAACTAATTTCACTGGATGTCCACATCCCGACCCCTCCTCCAGCCCAGAAAACCACAGTGAAAAACTTCTCAAAAGCGAACTTCTCACTTCTCAAAACCGAAGTGGAATCCTTCAAGGCCCCAGGGCCAGTGGAAACTATGGCCCAAACTGCAGAATCCTATATAAACGCATTCTACGGACATCTCCAGGAATGCAAAACCAAGACCCAATCATCCAAAGGCAGGCGTCCAGTCTGGTGGACCCCTGCCATAAATAAACTGTACAACAGAAGGAGGAAGCTACTATATGATAGAGCAAAATCCCAAATAGGGAAGGCATCTCTGATCAGTACTAGCAAAAAATTACGATCCCTCATAAAATCCTCCAAGGCCAGCTTCGAGAGAAAAATTGCACAGGACACCAAAGACAATCATAAGGCTTTTTTCAGTTATGTTAGAAACCTGGGATGCAACTCCCAGACTTGTTCTGAGTTGATTCTAAACGACAAAAAATACACTGAACCCACAGACATCGCCAATATCCTGGCAGACAGGTTCAGTGCAAACTTCTCCACTCCCTCTTCCCCAAAAGAGCAAGTATCTATCCCGGCAGAGGGCTGCCTCCCAAACATCTCTGATGCTCAGGTGAAGGCTGCCCTCTCCAAAGCAAAAAACACTGCTTCCATGGGACCAGATGGCGTCCCAGGTTGCGTCCTACATGAACTCCAAGAGGAACTAATCCCTCAAATAAAACAGCTATACAATCTCAGCCTCACTACAGGATATGTGCCCACAGAATGGCATACAGCAACAGTGGTCCCACTCCACAAAGGTGGAGCCTCTACGGACCCTGGAAACTATCGCCCCATAAGCCTGACTAGCTTAGTCTACAAGGCAATGGAGAGGATCATCATGGAGCTCATAAACAAAGACATTGGGGACCTACAGACACTAGATCCTACCCAGTTCGGCTTTGTCAAGGGCAGATCCTGCTTTTTGAACCTGGTTGACTTCTTCGAAACAGTCACCAAAGCCGTAGATGAAGGGAAGGTAGTCCACACAGCCTATCTGGACCTTGCAAAGGCATTTGACACAATACCCCACTCGGGCATCGTAGATAAGCTATCCAGCTTAAATATAAACCCCTATGTCACAAGATGGGTCGCAAACTGGCTCAAAGACAGAACCCACAGAGTGAGAGTTGCTGGAGCCATGTCAGACTCGAAACCGGTCACAAGTGGTGTCCCACAGGGTTATGTCCTGGGACCATTCTTGTTCGGTATATACTTTTCCGAGGTACAGGCAAACGTGGGAGGACTATGGCTCACCAAGTTCGCAGATGACTGTAAACTGGGTGCCATAATCAACTCTTCAGCTGACACAAACATCCTTCAAAAAGGTCTCACAGAGACAGATAACTGGTGCCAGCGCCATGGTTTAAAGCTAAATGCCAAAAAATGTATAGTCATACCCTTTGGCAAAAGCAATGTGCCCACAAATTACCACATAGGCGGAAACCCATTAAGTACAGAGAAAGTTATTAGGGACCTGGGGACCCAAGTTGATAGCAATCTCTCCTTTGAAAACCACATTGCCAAAGTGGTTAGAAAGACCTTCTACATAGCCCACCTCATCATGAAGGGTTTCACATCTAGATCAAGAGAGGTAATCGTGCCCCTTTATTCATCCCTCATCAGGCCCATCATAGAATACAATGCCCCTTTTGGGATGTACCTTACCCGACACCTGCAGCAATTAGAAAGACCCCAAAAGTATTTCACCAAGAGGTCAAGGGTCTCAAACAGATGCCATATGCTGCTCGGTTAAAAAAACTCCAGCTCTACTCAGTTGTATACCGCCTACTTCGAGGCGATCTATGCCTGACATACAAAGCTATGTCAAATCCAGAATTAATGGACATGCTCCACCTCTGTAAACCTAAATCCCTTAGAGCCACACGCTCGTGGGACTTGAACCCCAGCACAGAAATAAATAGAACTTGCTGGAGGGACAGGTTCATAACCCAGAGGCTCCCTTCCCTCTGGAATAGAATTCCAGTTCATGTGAGGCAGAGCACCTCACTGAATCGCTTCAAGAAGAATTTCGATAGGTGGATGGGGGATCGTAGGTTTGTCCCAGGGATTACTCCTGTGTCACTATTAGACAGAAGCACAGTAAACTAAACCTTAAAAAGGGCACAGTATACTCAAATCAAGGGGTGGCGTAAGCCATACAGAATCGGGCTAGGCTTATAATTGCCCCAGGGCAGATAGCCTAGTATGAACCTATGAAACTATAAACACCTTAACCATTAGGCCACCCTCCCAACCTTAAAAATATACATCTTCAATCTGTAAAGCTCTTTCCATGGGTGAGATTCAAACCCTGCACTTTGGGGTTGAAAGGCATACACCTTAACCACTGTACCACTGGCCTTTCAAGTGGCATCTAGGTGGCTTTCTCTCTTCAACTGTTTGGACAACAGATATGCTCATTCACATTTAACAGGATTTTACTCTAGAATATCCTGATTAGTCTGCTGAATGAACCTCTGATTCACCCAAGCTGTCTCCATGCTTACGTTTAAAACGTCCCTGTAGCTGGAATTGTACCTTGGTATTCATTGCTATGGGAAGTCCATGCATTCCTTCAGATCCATTTTTTTCAGTCATATTTGTCAGCCATTACCCATATAGTATGGATAGCCACATAGAATAATTCCGTCATCTGGTCATTAGCTCAGTAAATGTATGTTATCCTTTGCTGGTAATGTTTTTGATCACATCATCTGAAAACATGTTGTGCTGCTGTGGAAGCTATGGACACCACAGGCTGCTATACTGCAGCTGCTGCTCCAAGCATGTAAGTTGCAACTCTACAATTTTGTTGTGTTTTTGCCTTTATACTCTGATGCAAGGATGATTTATGGTGGACAGAGATTATGATGTTTTTCAACTACACATCAGTAAATGTTCTTTATATAAAATTTGATGACCAACAGTGATATATTTTTGGATCATAACACTGGTATTAAAGAAATTAAAGTATAATCTAGCCACAGAAAAACAAATCACTAAACATCTCACTAAGTGCATCCTTGTCTCAAAATCATGTAGGAAATAACATATGCACTGTTGTCCTGGGGTATGGTGTTACATCATCCACACCCAAGAATAAGCTTCACAATGAGAACCATGGTAAGCAAAGTCTGGCCTAGCTTCTATGACCCCTTTCTTACCAGTCTTTCACCTAGTTTCATGTTTTCCAGTGTTAATTTACTCACATTAACTGTACTTTGAATAAAGTCTTACATTCACAAAAACACACACACACACACACACACACACACACACACACACACACACACACACACACACACACACACACACACACACACACACACACACACTAATTCCCAGAGCAACTGGTATAAGCATTTGGGCTACAAACCAGTTATTTTACATTGGGAAGGTTTGTGGTCTACACTCTTGTAGCAGGAGAGGATAGCCAACACACTTCTGTATTGCAAATTGCTTGTGTAGGTCATATTTTCTCTTTATTTGATAGCTAGAGGACTAGCTTGTTTAAAATTTGAATTTGTGTCTGAGGTGTTTGGCGATGTTTGCCAACAACATTACTTGAGAAGAGTGTTGCTGTTATTTGCTAAACTCTGCAAAAGCTGACTTAGATTACCATATCCTCTGTTTCGGCACTTGTTTTTTGCTGCACTAATTGAGTGTTTCTGTGTTGAATATCTGCATTTTTGACAGTTTTTACAGTCTATAGTTAAAACTGCCTTTGTTCCACATTAGTGAGAGTAGAGGGGACCTGTGTCATTTTCTGGCCAGGAATTGTGTAAAGGAAAGAAAATTGTGCTGTTTTTGACTGGCCACAGGGCCTTGTTTGTGAGGTTTTTCTTTTCTTATTGAATCTCCACTGCTATTTAAGTGTCGCACTTACACAATGCTTGGCTAATAACTTATGAGCGCCAAGGCATTTGATGACGTTTGTCGACCATGCTTTTTAAGAAGAAGAGTGCTGCTGGTTTCTGCTAAACTCTACAAAAGCTAAGACTTGTATTACCATATTCACTGTTTCAACACTTGTTTTTCACATTGCTTTTGTTACAGCTGCATTGATTTAGTGTTACTGTGTTGAATATCTGTACCTTTTGACCATTTTTACAGTCTTTAGTTAGAACTGCCTTAGTTCCACTTCAGTGAGAGTAGAGGGGACATGAATCATTTTCTGGCCTAGGACTGTGTGAAGGAAAGAAGAGTGCATTGTTTTTGATTGGCCACAAGGCCTTGTTTGTTTTGTTTTTTTTAACTGAATCTCCACTGCTATGTAAGACTCGCAGTTGGACAATGCTTGGCTCATAACCTACAAGCAAGCTAAGACTTACATTACCATATCCACTGTTTCAGCATTTATTTTTCACATTGTTTTAGGCACAACTGCATTAACAGAGTGTTTTTGTGTTAATATCTGCACTTTTTGACCCTTTTCACAGTCTTTAGTTAGAACTGCTGTTCTCCCTACAGAAGTGCCTAGCAGTGATCTGTATAGACACTGATATCTTGCAGTGTGTTAATTCTCCCCTGTAGTCTGTTTAGATGCCAGTCTCTCACAGTGTAAGTTTCCCTTAAAGTACCCTAGAGAGACTTTTTACCTACTAGAGCATCTAGTTTACTCATCAGGTTCTTTGTGTTACTAACCTATTCAATATTTAAATTTCCCCCACACCTCCCTGTAGATCTATAGCTGTGGAAATGTATTTATTTATTTTATTTTACATTTGTTTACCGGGAAAGTCTGACCGGACACACGTCCTTTTTCAACAGAGGCCCGGGGAGAAAAGCTCTGAGAGTAACAGATACATACAACAGAGAAACAAATACAGCCCAATGAGAAGCAAATACATACAAGATTGTGGTTTCAGACACAATAAGTAGAGCAACAGTAATTTACATAAAAAATGGTTGTTTACATTTAGTGGATATATCCAAATGATTATGTGCAGTTAAAGTGAAACTACCATTAGTGGTAGATCATGCTAGTGGATGATAATAGAGTGAAAAGGAAGAATAGGTTATCCAGGGAAGATGCAGGTGCAGAGCCAGGTGTTAGTAAGGTGCATTTTTAGAAGTTTTTTAAATTGAAGTGTTGAGGAGTTAGTTACTAGTGAGTTAGGTAGATTATTCCAGTGTTTGGAGATGTAGTTGGAAAAAAAGTGATTCACCTGCTGAATTGTTAGCTTTGGTGATGTTTAGAAGTAGTTTGTTACTGGAGCAAAGTGGTCTTGAGGAATATGGCTGAATGACATCTTTGAGGGCAGGGTTTTTTCCTGATTGATAGTGTATTTTGTGGTCGAAGGTAAGTTGAATAAAGAGAAGTTGAGGGAGTTCAAGCCACTTGAGGTGCTTAGGTGATGAGCAGTGATGTGACTTGTATGAGGCATTAGTGGCAAACTTTATTGTAAGAGGCTTTGAGTTTGGCTAGATCTGTCTTGTGGAGGTTGGTTAAGATTGGGGAGGCATACAGGAGAGTTGAGAGGAGATGGGTTCTAGCAATGGTGGCTTTTGTGTTATTTGTCAGAAGTCTGTTGTTTCTTTATAGGAGACCTAGTTTTTTGTGAACTTTTTTAATGGATTGGGCAATGTGAATATCAAATTTCAGGTTATTGTCAATTTCCACTCCTAGTAATGTGGTATGGTTTGTTGGGCTGATAATAGTTTTATTTTTTAGAGAGGATACTGAAGGTTGTAGATGGGGAGGTGTATATGGTTGGGTGGAAGAGAAGAAGCTTTGTTTTGTTGGGATTTAGGATAAGTTGGGAGCTAGTGAACCAGTATTCAGGAGATAATAAGGAATCTTGAGTAATGCTATGTTTATCTTTGTGGGAGGAAGCTGAGCAAATCAGGATAGTGTCATCAGTGTACTGAACCACTGAGGCCTTAGGAGTAGCCAAGTGGACAAATTCAACTGTAATACCAAAGGAATCATCTATTTAGCTATCTGCCAGGGATGTCCCTGCTTTTATATAGGTAAGACGGAGCGAAGGCTAAGTGACAGAGTTTACGAACATTTAAGAAGTATCAACTTGCATAAGGAAGACAATGCTTTAGCGAGGCACGTCATGGAATACCCTGAACATAAATTTTGTTTTAAAGTAATCCATCAAATTAAGCAAGATATTAGAGGGGATCCATTCAACCTATTGTTGGAGAAAAGCGAACTATTATGGCAGATTAAGCTTAATGCTTTCACTCATCCAGGCCTTAATGAGAAATGTTCACTCATGTGCCTTTTAAAACTAAGAAGTTTAGAGAGGTAATCGCTAGGTTGTTTTAATAATATAATAGAACAATTTCAAACCGCACAATCAACTGGTAGAATCAGTTGTATAAAGATTTTTTCTGAATAATATTCAGACATCTAAATATCACTTATTATTATTATTATTTTTGAATATGGTAGTGCCTTATATAAATAATTTTAATAAACTCATAGCCTCTGCAATTCAAAAATTGATTTGTATTTATTCTCAGTCATTTTTACTTATATATTTTTTTTACTTATATTTATATTTGACTTAAATCAATGATAATTCACTATTAATTAATTTTTTATATAAAAAATTGGTTAAATTAATATTGTCTGTGATTAATATAATCGTATATGAATTTAACAATCCATTATTTTTAATTTGCATTTGTGCTACATAACAGTTTTGATCCCATAAATAGAATATCATTTAATAAATAAATGGTTTCAATAACTTAGTTTCAAAACTTACTGTACATTACTGACTTATTCAAAAATAGACCGCTTTCTTGTGTAAATATCACGCATTAATATTTTATTTATATATTGCGATGTCTTAATATACATTTAGTTTTTTATTCATAAATTAAAGTATTTTTAATACAATAATAATTTTTTAATCTTTTAGGTATTAAATCAAAAGGTTTAAATTTATTATTTTTTACTTCAGTGAACATCAATAAAACTCGTGTATTTCATAAAATTAAAAATAGTAGTGTCACTTTAAGTACATTTATACTTGTTTGATTTTTGGCGGGCTTTCTAGCGAAGGCTTGTTATTTGAACAAGTGTGTATCATTTCAATGATGTTTGCCAGTTTATCTGAAGAAGTCTAACCATTGAGTTAGGTGAAAAGCGTTGGATAATTTTGTAATGTTTAATTTCATTACAATAAAGCGTGAGGAGCAGCGATTGCCTGGGCGGATTTTTTTCTTTTGGAGTTCTAGTTTGTGTTTTTTTAGTAGCCAAGTGAAGCTGGTTGGTAAAAAGATAAAAAAGAAGAGGACCAAGAATGGAGCCTTGGGGAATCTCTAAGGTAAAAAGATGAAGGGGTGAGAGATCTTGTTGCCAGCAATGTCAAAATACAAAATGATGGAATTTATCCCTTCTCTCCTGTTCATAGGTTCATAGGTTGGTACTAGGCTATCAGCCCTAGGGCCTATACAAGCCTAGCCATAACAATTCCCTGGATATTTCTTCCCACAATATTTACTTCCCTGGACACCTGTCTAGCAGGGTGACTGACATGATCCCCAGGGTGAATTTCCTATCTCCCATCCAATCGTCAAAATTCCTTTTGGAGAGGGCCAAGGAGGCGCTCTGCTTGACATGTATGGGCAGTCTATTCCAGAGTATGGGGAGTCTCTAGGTCAGGAACCTATCCCTCCAGCATGTTTTGTTCATTGTGATGACAAAGTTTAGATCCCTGGAGCGTGTGGCTCTGAGGGATTAGGATTTCTTTAGGTGGAGCATGTCCAACAGCTCAAGGTTTGACATGCCCTTGTATGTTAAGCAGAGATCGCCTCTGAGTAGACAATATGCCACAGAGTATAGCTGGAGTTTTTTTAGATGGTCAGCATAGGGCATCTGCTTTAGGCCTGCGATTCTTTTAGTGAGGTATTTCTGTGGCCTTTCCAGCTATTGTAGATGTCTTGTGAGGTACATACCAAATGGGGCATAATGGGTCTAACGAGGGATGAGTACAGTGGGACAATGACCTCCTTTTTCTGGATGAAAAGCCCTTAGTGATGAGGTGTGCCATATAGAAGGATTTCTTGACTGTTGCGGGGATGTGGTTATCAAAGGTGAGACCACTGTCCCTAAGTCTCTCATCACACTTTCAGTGTTTAGTGCACTGCCACCTATGTGGTAATTCATGGGTGCATGTTTTTTTTCCCAAAAGGGATAACTATACATTTCTTGGCATTAAGCTTGAGCCCATGGCTCTGGCACCAAGCATCTGTTTCTGTAAGGCCCTTTTGTAGAATGTCCACATCATTTGGGGATTCAATAATGGCTTCCAGTTTGCAGTCATCTGCGAACTTTGTTAGCTAGAGTCCCTTAGTGTTGGCCTGTACTTCAGAGAAGTAGATGCCAAACAAGATCGGTCCCAGGACAGAACCCTGAGGTACTCCACTTGTCACTTGTCTGGAGCTGGATTTGGAGTCAGCTACTTTTACAGTCTGGGTTCTGTCAGTAAGCCAGTTGGCAACCCATCGAGTGACGTAGGGATTTATGCCCAGCTTAGTAAGTTTATCTATGATTCCAGAGTGGGGGGTGGTGTCAAAGGCCTTGGCAAGGTCCAGAGTGGCTGTGTGGACCGCCTTAACCTCGTCCACAGCTCTGGAGACTGATTCGATGAAGTCAATAAGGTTCAGGAGACAAGATCGGCCCTTCACAAACCCAAACTGGGTGGGGTCCTGTGTTTGAAGGTTGCCAGTTTCTTTGTTTATAAGTTCCATGATAAAGTGTTCCATGCCCTTGCAGATTAGGCTCGTCAGACTGATGGGACGGTAGTTCCCGGGATCCAAGGTGGATCCCCCCTTGTGCAGTGGGATAACTGTAGCTGTGCGCCACTCAGTGGGAATGAAGCCTGACATGAGGCTATGATTAAACTTGACACTTAGGTGAGGTGCCAGTTCATTTTGTAGTTCATGTTGTACACAGCCCAGGATGTCATCTGGTCCCATGGATGCTGTATTCTTAGCTTTGGAGAGTGCTGTTTCTACCTGTGTGGCCATGATTACAGGAATTTGGCAATCTTCTGGTATTGAGGTGACCCTTTACAGGGTGAGAGGGGGGTGAAGTTGACACTAAATCGATCTGCCAGGATATTGGCAATATCCTTAGGATCAGTATATTTAATGCCATTCTGTTGTAGCTCAGAGCAGATCTGAGCATTGCCATTTAGATACTTGACATAATTATAGAATGCCTTGTGGTTGTCTTTGGAATCTTTGGCAATTTAATTTTTGTGATCTCAGCTTCTTATCAAGTGGAGCTGGTTGGTAAAAAGATAAAAAAAGAAGAGGACCAAGAAGGGAGCCTTGGGGAACCTCTAAGGTAACAAGATGAAGGGGTGAGAGATCTTGTTGCCAGCAGACAAACTGTTGATGTTCTGCTAGGTAACTTTGGAACCAGGTCATAGTGGGGTGACTGAGGCTAAGGGAGGAAAGGACATTGATGAGTTTGAAGTGGTTAACAATATCAAAGGCCTTGGACAGGTCCAGGAATATGGCTGATACAAATTGACCTTTGTTTCTGTGCTGGTTAAATGTGTTAGTAAAGGACAGTAGGGCTGTGGTAGTGATGTGAGAGGGGCAAAAAACAAGTTGGGTATTAGACAGGAGTTTATGTGTAAGGAGATAGTCCATAAGTTGGATGTGTACGACCCTTTCTAGAATTTTTGAGAGACGGGATAGAATTGCAATTGGGTGATAGTTTGTTCGTTCGGTGTTGTTACCTCCTTTGTGTAAGGGTATGATGTGGGAGATTTTCCAGATGGTGGGGATGTAAGCCTCAGATAATGACCTGTTTATAAATATGGATACAGGGTATGCGATTGCATCTGCTGCAGTTTCCAGGAATTCAACACTTCCTGACTCTCTCTTTGGCCAATATGATTGAGATGGCTATTCTGAGGCATTGTAGCAATTGCCTAATGTATGCTGACAACCCTCAAATTCTTAATAAAATAGATAAAGTATGCAAGAAGTATAAATAGGCTTTAACACTGGAGGCAAAACTTTCTCATACAACCAAACTAATACTATAGAGGTTGTTAATACTTGCACCACGCCTGCTGCACAGTATAAAGATCCTACACATAAAACTACTTACGTTGAGGCACTTACAGGCAACCTTCCTAAAACATTAAGACTTCCTGCACAAAACAAACAAAAAAGGGTCCTCAGCCATCACATAAACACTCTGTTAAAACACCACCCATGGCTACACATAGTCACATTGTATCCGGTGCCTCTATTGCTAAGCCCTTAAGGCAAACCAGTGCACTGCCAAATTTTCTGGTCATTGGTGGTTCTGTAGTTTGACACACAGTTGTCTCCCTCACTAGACTGACTAAGAAGAGAGTCACACTTAGTTGCTTTTCTAGAGCTAGGATTCGCCAAGTCACACACGCACTCAGGTCATTGAACCACAGGTATCAGTATGACTCTGTCATAGTTCATGTGGGTGGTAATGACCTGAGATGTACCTCTCTTGACTATATGAAGCAAGACATTATTGAGCTTACCAGTTATGTTTCTCGGGCAGGTATGAGCCGTGCAGTGAGCAGCATACTACTTTCTCCAAGTATGATCCCATGTTATCAACAGAAAATGATTGATTTTAACAATTAGCTTAGCTTTTAGTGTCAGTTCAAGTGGGTACAATACTTGATGGCATGGGAGGACATGGCAGATAGACCACACTGCTTTGCTAGGGATGGTCAGCACTTATCCAGTCTAGGCTTTCAGATATTAATAAAGGCCTTTTCCACCCCCATAGTGCCTTTTTTAGGCAATGTTATACTGGTAAACCTCCCAAATTAATTGGATGTATGAAGGAATAGCTGAAGGTGGTACTGCTGAATGCTAGAAGTCTTAAGAAGAAACTGCACTCTCTGCAAGCCTTCCTCACCCTGGAGAGTGTAGACATCTGTGTAGTAATGGGAACATGGTTTAAAGTCATGGAGAGTACCCTGGCAGTGCAAGGCTGTAATACCTTTCACATCTTTAGACCAGCTACTGCATGGGAGGGAACTAAAGGTGGAAGAGTTTCAGTCTATATTAGAAACTACCTCACATCCAGACTACTTAAAGTGCATGAACCACTGGAACTCATACATATGCAGATCACCAAAAACATGTTCTTGTACCATACCTTTGCAACCTATAGATCCTGCTCCATGTACCAGGAAACCCATACTACCTATCTTAATATACTAGAGTCCCTCATTGTTCGAGTCAAGGTTCCTTTTGAAGAGGGCCAAGGAGGCGCTCTGCTTGACATGTATGGGCAGTCTATTCCAGAGTATGGGGAGTCTTTGGGTCAGGAACCTATCCCTCCAGCATGTTTTGCTCATTGTGATGACAAAGTTTAGATCCCTGGAGCATGGGGCTATGAGGGATTGGGATTTCTTTAGGTGGAGCATGTCCAACAGCTCAGGGTTTGACATGCCCTTGTATGTTAAGCAGAGATCGCCTCTGAGTAGACAATATGCCACAGAGTATAGCTGGAGTTTTTTTAGATGGTCAGCATAGGGCATCTGCTTTAGGCCTGTGATTTTTTTAGTGAGGTATTACTGCGGCCTTTCCAGCTGTTGTAGAGGTCTTGTGAGGTACATACCAAATGGGGCGTAATGGGTCAAACGAGGGATGAGTACAATGGGACAATGAACTCCTTTTTTCTGGATGAAAAGCCCTTAGTGATGAGGAGTGCCACATAGAAGGATTTTTTGACTGTTGCGGCAATGTGGTTATCGAAGGTGAGACCACTTTCCACCTGTGCCCCTAAGTCTCTCATCACACTTTCAGTGTTTATTGCACTTCCACCTATGTGGTAATTCATGGGTACATGTTTTTTCCCAAAGGGGATAACTATACATTTCTTGGCATTAAGCTTGAGCCCATGGCTCTGGCACTAATCATCTGTTTCTGTAAGGCCCTTTTGTAGAATATCCACATCATTTGGGGATTCAATAATGGCTTCCAGTTTGCAGTCATCTGCGAACTTTGTTAGCCAGAGTCCCTTAGTGTTGGCCTGTACTTCAGAAAAGTAGATGCCAAACAAGATCAGTCCCAGGACAGAACCCTGAGGTACTCCACTTGTCACTTGTCTGGAGCTGGATTTGGAGTCAGCTACTTTTACAGTCTGGGTTCTGTCAGTAAGCCAGTTGGCAACCCATCGAGTGACGTAGGGATTTATGCCCAGCTTAGTAAGTTTATCTATGATTCCAGAGTGGGGGATGGTGTCAAAGGCCTTGGCAAGGTCCAGATTGGTGGACCACCTTACCCTCGGCCACAGCTCTGGAGACTGATTCAAGGAAGTCAATCAGGTTCAGGAGACAAGATCAGCCCTTCACAAACCCAAACTGGGTGGGGTCCAGTGTTTGAAGGTTGCCAATGTCTTTGTTTATAAGTTCCATGATAAAGTGTTCCATGCCCTTGCAGATTAGGCTCGTCAGACTGGGTGGTTCCCAGGATCCAAGGTGGATCCCCCTTGTACAGTGGGATAACTGTAGGTGTGCGCCACTCAGTCAGAACAAAGCCTGACATGAGGCTATGATTAAACTTGACACTTAGGTGAGGTGCCAGTTCATTTTGTAGTTCATGTTGTACACAGCCCGGGATGTCATCTGGTCCCATGGATGCTGTATTCTTAGCTTTGGAGAGTGCTGTTTCTACCTGTGTGGCCATGATTACAGGAATTTGGCAATCTTTTGGTATTGAGGTGACCTTTACAGGGTGATAGGGGGGTGAAGTTGGCACTAAATCGATCTGCCAGGATATTGGCAATATCCTTAGGATCAGTATATTTAAAACCATTCTGTTGTAGCTCAGAGCAGATCTGAGTATTGCCATTTAGATTCTTGACATAATTATAGAATGCCTTGTGGTTGTCTTTGGAATCTTTGGCAGTTTATTTTTCATGATCTCAGCTTCTTACTGAGGCTGGTAAGGGAGTTTTTTGCATCCTGGGATTTTCCTCTTTTCTGCAACAATTTCTTCCTTCTGTTGTATAATTTGTTTATGGCAGTGGACCACAAGATTGGCTTCCTTTTTTTGGAGGAGAGCATCTTGGTTCTATCTGGGATGGCACGATTCATGCATGAGTGGATGTGCTCATACAGTGCCTTAGTGTAGGATTCAGCAGTCAAACCTTCAGCTCCCATCTGTATGGGTGTCATGGAGTTTGTCGCTTCTGACTTGATTAGCGTGGTGTTGGCTTTGGAGAAGTTTTTACGGAGGTTTCCTTACTGGGGGGTGGGGGTGGAATATGAATGTCAAAGGTGATTAGCTTATGGTCAGACCTGACAATTAAGGGGGTGACCATCGGTATGGAGCATCTATCTCCCATGTTGGTAATGACCCGGTCTAGGATATTGGAGCCCCTGGTGGGACAATGGATTAATTGATCCAGGGCGTTGGAATTTATCAATTCCAAGAACCGTTGGGAAAAGGTGTTGGTACCCGAATAGTTTTCCCAGTTAATAGCAGGGTAGTTGAAATCACCCAGTATTATAGAAAGGTGTAGTGAGAATCTTGGGGCATGGTGGGCGATTTGTAGCAAGCTACAATTTGGATTGCAGTCTTACCTAGTTTTAGTTGCACCTGGAGAATTTCAGATGCATTGTGTTGGGCAACTAGCCTGGAGGTGTGACTATCCTTGGTGAATATAGACACTCCTCCACCTTTAGTGTTTCGGTCTTGGTTTGCTGGCCGAAAAGTGTGGTAAGAGTTGTAGTCTGGTATTGCAGGGGTGATCTCTGGAGCCTTGAATCAAGTCTCAGTTACTGCACAGATATCGATATTCTCCATTTTAGGAGTGCCTCGAGAGAGTGCATTTTGAGGTTTAGACTTCTTGCATTGAGAAGCATTACTTTTAGATTTTGGATGCTTGTATCTGTTATGGTGGTGGTTTTGCCCTTTGAACCTTCCCTAAAAAAAGGCACTATAGGGGTGGCAAGAGCTTTAGCCAGTAACCTGAGTCCCAGGGGCGACAGGTGCAGACCATCTCTGGCAAAGCATCATGGTTTGTCGATCATGTCGTCCCAGGCAGACAGATACTGGATCCCCCTTTGAATGACACCAGAAGCTTAGCCAGTTGTTAAAGTCAATCATTTTGTTCTTATATTGTGGTATCATTCTGGGCGAAGGCAGGATGCTACTCAGGGCTAGGGTTATACCTGCCTGGTCCCCATGATCCAAAAGCTCTTCCATGTCTTTTCATGTAGTCCAGGGAGGTACGTCTCAAGTCATTCACTCCAACATGGACAATGACAGAGTCGTATTTGTACTTGTTGTGGAGTGACTTGAGTGCATGCATTATGTGGCGGATCCTGGCACCCGACAGGCAGCTGACTGTAATTTTCTCCTTGTTCAGCCTGGTGAGTGAGATATCAGTGAGCCTGACTATAGAGTCACCTATGACTAAAGTGTTGGGTACGTTGTCTTGCCTTAGGGGCTGTTGTTGGGTGGCACACTGGTGTTGTGAGCTATGTGTCACTTTGGTTGTGACTGGTGTTTGTTTGCATTTCAGCTTCGGAGGTCCTTGTTGCTTGGGTAGGTTAATGTTAAGGGCCTCCACATATGTGGGTTTAGTGTTGCTATGTGAGGGTGTTGATGGTGTGGGTTTTGAAGGGCTATATGTTGCTTGAGGTGTAGTGCAGTGTTCACCTTCTCCTCTTGACTGTCTAGCAAAATCTTGGCTGGAGAGAGCTTTGCTTCCAGTTTGGCTATGTAAGTGCATCTCTCGCAGGTTGTAATGTTGGGTTGTAGGAGGAGAAGGTTGTCTGTGTACATGAGGCAGTTGTTGCATTTCCCCAGTATGCCCAGATTCACTAAGTGGACAGGAGAAATCATTGGAAGCGGACACTTGGACATGCCTGTTTAGGTGCTTTTTTTCTAAAGTACAAGAGCTGTTTTCCCTTACCTTTGCAAGGTACTTTGCAATTATAGGCTGTTTAGTGCCTACGATTAATTTCTCCTTATTAACAAGGAGAGTTGAGTGCTTGTATCAGTTTAAGGCTTCCTAGTGCTTTCCAGTAGGTTCTAGAGCAAGTGCTAGTCACATGGGGTTCAGATTTTAGTGCTGCTACTGAGAAACCAGCTAGTTTTAAGGGAAAATTTGAAGAGCAAACTTTCTGGCACCTGGAATAGTTTAACCGTAGCCCTGTGGTGCTGCACGATACAAAAAACATGCAAACACATGTGTTTTTAAGCCAGAAAGTTGAAAGGGATAGAAATCAGTCCAAAATGACAAATAAAATTACAATTTCAGAGCTGGAAACCACTCCTCTAGTATTAGATAGGCAGTAAAATGCTCACCACTCCTACTGGTAAGCAGTAGGACTTCCCTCTACCACAGCAAGATCTGGATAGCTCTGAACTCAGAAAATAAAGTCCTGAAACCAGCAAAGCCTGTTGTGCAATCTTGAAATATATAATTAGCAGGGGTGTGGGGGATGCAGCATCCCACATGAGGGGTGCAGGGGGGGCTTGTCCACTATTAAAAATGTGTTCAGTATTTTGAATTCTCAGTCTTTTGGTTTGTCAGTCTTCTGAAGTAGACCCATATGTGTGTGTGTGTGGTGTGTGTGTGTGTGTGTGTGTGTGTGTGTGTGTGTGTGTGTGTGTGTGTGTGTGTGTGTGTGTGTGTGTGTGTGTGTGTGTGTATATATATATATATATATATATATATATATATATATATATATATATATATATATATATATATATATATATATATATATGTATATATAAAATTAATTGTGGTAAAATGTGATGGTGATGTGTTTATATATCATAATACAGTGCAGTACAGTCCAGAAACACTGCAATAACATGTTATAATGTGAGGAATCTGGAAAAAAATGCTGTTAAAAAAGGGCTGGAAGCTCATAATGTTAAAGACATTTGCCTCTGACAGAGACAGATTTTAAGGCCAAGTGTGGAGACACTTTGTGGACTCTGGCCAGAAGAAGCTATGGAAATACCAGGATAATCACTAGGAGACCTGTATGTCTGCCAAATGCTTATCAGGAGTCCAACTATGGATTTGCTTAGAGTACCAGGAGTGTAACTGTGCATAAATTTGAGGATTGTATGACAGCCTTACCAGGGCTGTAATACCAAGCCTAAGAGTTATAATGAATCATTTGTTTTATTGAAAGATATTAAAATGGACTAAAACATTGAATTGAACTCTAATTAACAAGCAGTGTATTATATAGAAGAATGCTTGCTTTTTAGTTGAGAATGAACTTTAATTGAACATTCACACTGTAAATAAATTGACTTGAACTAAAGAATTTATCTCCAGTGCAATGCACTTGCTAGAATACATGTAACAATCATAATGCACATTTAAAATGTGTTTTGACTTTAAATACAAGTTCTTTAACAAAATTATTTGCCCATTCATTATTGACAAGCTTCATGTGAGATTTAACATCCACCAGAACTAGCATTAACTCAGACTGATGGGGTCTATACTTAATATCCCCTGGCTGGCTTTACTACAGTGTTGGCATCTCAGTTAAAATCCAAACACCTAGTCTGAGAATAAAACCCATAGACTTATAATCTTCTCAGTAGCAAGGATGACTGTGCTACTTGCCAAGTTACTGATACAGACATACTACACTCCAGATGTGCTATTACACACTAGTCTGCAGTGTGAAATGCTAAACAAATAGGGATTTTAACATATATTTCTTCACTGAAGCTAAAATGCTGGTTCTGTACAGACTTCAGACTTCCAAATGATACATATATATGTTGGTAATACTTAGATAATATGTTTTAGGAGTAAAGTGAAAGTATATATTTATTAATAACATTTTAGAAATATCACAATTGCAAGAGCCCTGCAAACTGTCCATAATGGTACAGAGTACCTACAAACAGTGTATGTGCACTGGAATCTTATCCATGTGCAATCTAATCTCATCCATTTTTAGAAGTTTTCAAAGCAAATTCCCGTTTGCCACTGTTGTACTGTTTAAGTGCCTTGAAATCGCTGCAAAAATGTATAGTGCAGTATGGACAATGGGCATATTCTCACAGCCATTAGCTAATTCAGAGGGTCTTAATTACCAGTTACTATAGTATAAAAGTCAGTCACCTTGAGGGTTAAATTCAAAATGTTAGTTCCTTGCATAATGGTTCATTTGAAAGAAAGACCTGGATGCATGGAGTGAGAAAGAGCCCTGCTGAGGTTAACACTTGGAGTGCAGCCAGTCAGTTATACCTTGTGGAAGTGCCGATTTATGTAGCTGAAAGTTGGCCTGGTAGTGACCTGTAGCTGTGGACTTTCCTTGAGGCCTTCAGAGATCTGTAGCCTTGAACTTTTCTTTTGATTAGAGGACAACCTATATCTGGGAAGGGCTTTGTGAACTGAACACTGTCATGAAGGAACTGTCTGTTTTATTAGGGACCTGCAGTATTACTTTAGTTTGTGGATACTGAGCAAAACTGTTTTTTTTTTTTTCCATGTCTTGCCTTCAGTGTCTTTTGTAACTGGCAATAAATAGACAGACAGATCGATAAAATGATGGATAGATTGATTTAGGAAGTGACAATAGATAGACAGACAGACAGATGTATTTTATACAGAAGTTAGTTGGAACTGACAATAGCTAGATCAATAGCCAAACAGGTAGACAGATGGGTGTATCTATACAACAGTCATTGCAGAGGCTTAAACCTGTGAGCTGATAATGAGTTGATTGTTGTAACCCAGAGTTTGATTCCTCAACCTCCTTTGCCTACTGCATGACTCTTAGACCAGACAGTGCTCCCAAGTTGTTCTTTAAATGGGGCATATGTCCAGTGATCTACCAGTATTACAAATACATTAAAAATAGGTATGTTAGTGCAGCACTGTGTTTAGTACATTCAGAATACTTTTTGTAACCTTTAGAAATGTAACTGAATAAAATGCTGTTATGTGTTTTTGTCCTGTTTTACAGATATGCTGTGACTGCTGCTCTCTAGGATTAACTGCAAAAAGCAATGGACTTGTATGTGAACCATATCCCAACCTTGGTTATCTGTGTAATCAGTTATATCTCACCTGCTGTGAGGGTTCAAGTCAGCAGGGGCAACCAGAAATCAGAAAGCAGCCAGAACCAACACCAACACCTCAACTTCAACGACGTAAGCATCTGCATCCATTTTTTTTCCTCTGCATGCAAGTATGGCAGAAAAATGTCATAACATTCTAGTAACTTCATGCAGCTGCAGCCATGGGTGTCACCAGCAAACAACACATGTGGTATACAAATTAATCTTTAATTTGCAATAATTTGACTACTTGTAGTTGCAGGACACCAAACATCTTAGTTTCAGGCTCATAAATTTGTTTAAAATGGTATAAGCAAAGACAATAACTGTGCACATAGTAATATATGCGTATTATTTTACTAGCTGTCCAGTTAAAGGCTTCTAATGTGCAAAATCCATTTCCTTGTTTAGGGTATATAAACCACAGGACCAAAAACATCATCATGTCTTAGCAGGAAGTAGTGGCACTGGGGTTCGTTGTACAAACCAGTAACCTCTGGCAGATCTCCTGGGGCGGATTAGGTGTGGAGCAGCAGTCTAGAAACAGTAGCACAAATTCAAAGATCCTGGGTAGTATGGCTACAACAGTTATTTTAGTTGAAAATAAAATATTATGCCCTACTGCTCTGCCAGAAGTTTGATGATTTTAGTTTAGTGCTTTTCTACATTGCTTCTAATCTCTTTTACTGAGCTTTTCATGCAAAGTAGTAGAAATTAAGTACTTTAAATACTGCTAATATTATATATATGCAGTCTCTGCTTTTGAAGCATTATAGGTTCTATTTGGAAGGCAAATTTCAATTACTATATAAAGAACTGCTTTCTGCTTATTCTGAGGTCTCCACCTCTGACCTAGTCAGTTATTCTGGTATTTCATGATTTCTTACCTTAGAATGTGTATAAAGTGTTTTAGCTTTTATTTTTTTTTCTTATTAAATTGACATGCATGTTTTGTTTATGTGTAACACTAGGTAATACTGCATAGCATAGCACAGTCTGGTCTACAGTGAACCTCATCATAATGAGCAGACCGCCAGTTCAATGACTAAATCACTTTCCCTGGTACCATAGCGGTAGCCTCTGCTTCATTTACTGGTCAGTAGTCCTGACTGGACTGCATATCAAGTTTATTATAGTGAAGCATGGCCAAGCATAACATTATGCCAAAATGTAATGTACTGTAAGTCTTATATCTAGGGTGTCACATCGCCTCTCCAACATAATTTTATGTTGTGCTTATTGTTCAGCATCATTCCTTTCCACCACAAAGTGTACAGAATAGCCATTTTTGGTAGGGTCTTTCACCTCACTTTCTTTAGTATATTCATATTTTAATACTCATCATCTAGGGTTTCTGCTTTTTTGTTGGAACCACCACCCCTTCCGTAGAACGTGCATATCTTAGTGATCACCATCTAGAATTTTCATCCTCTCCCTGTAGTACATGCAGTGATGCTCATTATCTGTGGCCTTCTTCATTTAATAATTGTGAAGGTAATACTTGTTGTTCAGGTCCATCTCTCATCCTCTGGTAATGTTAAAGTAATTGAAGCCCATTGTTGAAGTTAAGCTCTCAAACAAATTCTGTTGTCCTGTAGCGCTGATAATGTTATCTTGATTGCTGTACTGTCTCATGACTAAATGTAGTGTACCAGTAATACTAATGACATTTAAACTGCCTGCATCTCATTAACAATGAATTTGCTTACTGTTAAGTGCCATGATGCTGTATATCTTGTATGTAAACAACAATGCCCAACAGGATGTGTGTTACTGTGTAAATAACGCCCATCCATGTGTGTTATGAGGCCTGTTACCTTAAGCAAAGAGCCTCTACACCCCTGGAAGGTGTTTTTTACACAGTAACACACATCCTGGAGGGCATTATTGTGCATAGAGAATGGACTGTATGTAAAATTGTTCTGTTTTACATATTTATTTTTATTACTATATTATTTTTTATATATTTTTGAAGTAAAATAGTTCATCCACCTGTTTCCATCTTGCTTTAGAACATGTAAATGGTGTTGGACGAAGTATTTTACATCCAAAATATAGCATTTTCAAAAAAATATCCAGATATTTACTTCATTTTTGGTCCCTCACTCCTAAAATGTGTGGTTTATGCCAGTCATTGGGGATTGAAGTCACTAAATAATGTCATGCATTTCAGTTTTAGACTTTATTCCCTTCAGAAAATGCATGCTAAAGCAAATCCAGTATTCAAGCAACTTTGTAATTTTATGAGCAATATTTAAAATCTGTTCCTATTTTTGAGCCTTTGTGCCCCCTTTATTTTAGGCTTTATCCAGATTTCTTTAGTTAAGAGGTCAGGAGGTTTGCAAACCTCTTAACTGTTGGTGCTGCCACTGCTCAATTGCTGTTCTCTTGTCATATACACATACTCACACACACACACGCGCGCGCACTTCTGCTTTCATGCATGCAGGGAAACACAGCACTCGCACACAAAGACAGAAACACACACACACACACACACACACACACACACACACACACACACACACACACACACACACACACACACACATCTACACACATGCTTTTCTTTCTTTTTTCTGCGTCTTTTACTTTTACACTTGCTAAACAGCAAAAGCGCTGCTTAACAAGTGTAAAATAATGGCTTGGTCAATCTCACTCTCACTTTCATCCATGCATACCTTCACATACACAAACAGAAACATGCACACACACTTCTATTTTTTATTTTTTTTTATTTTACATTTGCTAAACAGCAAAAGTGCTGCTTAGTGAGCATAAAATAACGGCGATCATTAGCAATCTTTCAGTCCAAGCTCCACGGCAACTTAATACGCTGCCATGAAGTGGTGGACTCATTTTTCAGCAGGCATTACCTATAGATTAGTACCCTGCTGGAGAGAGTTCATTCTCCAGTCAGGGTGCCGATGTACGGGTCGCCCATTCTCTAAAACCAGGTAACATGCAGTACATACAGAAACTGAGAAATGATTTGCTGCAGGAAGGGAAGGGCCATTTACACAGGAGTCACCCAGACATTCAGTACTCCATTTCCTGACTCTCTTCAGTAGCCATCAGGAAGTTGCGATATGCTGTCTGTACTGCAGATGGATGGTGAGCAGTTTTTGAACTTTCATCTGTGCCACCATACTGCTTATGAATTGTGTGTTTCTCATGTCATGTACAAATCAGTTATATGCACAATGGTGCAATATGTTTATGACTAGCCCTCTTATTCTCTGTTACAAAGCCTTATACTGACACACCAGCAAAGTAGTAATGTACAGCTGAACTACACAGAATGGTTAATGTGAGTGTGGCTCACATGCACTTACTTATGTACATTTATAACAAGGAGAGCAAAGCAATAAAGATGTTAGATAATGCAGTGTAGATTATTCTACAGGATCCAATATTCAGGCTGTCGACACATTTTGTGTATAAATGCTTCTGCTGATATCTTATATGATTGCCTGCAATTTTTAATTCAGAAATAAAAGGGAACACGACTTTGATATACATGAATATCAGCAGAGCTGTACTTAATGATGTGCCAGGTAAGGAGCTAATTCTAAGATGCATTCACATACAGGGCCTCCACACATTCTGTAATGTTGAAATCCATCCATCCACAACCCCTTTTCCCATTTTTGCACATGGGGTCGGGCTGTCACTTCAACAGTGACAATCATGTAGATCCAAGATTTACACTGCTGGGTGGCCAGCCCTGCTCTGGCAATTCTTCCACACCACACACTCGCATGCACTCTCACACCTATGACCAATTTCGAGTGTCCAATCCACCGACTGCATAGCTTTGGAATGTGGGAGAAAAGCAGAACACCCAGAAGAAACCCACATGAACACAGGTAGGACATGCAGACTCTGTACAGAATGCAACCCAGCCAAGGATTGAACCAGGAATCCTCTTGCTATGAGGTGACAACACTATCCGCTGCGCCACTGTGCAACTATACACATCTAATTTTTTCATGGTTAGTAAATTTAATTCTTGATTATGGTGCTATATGTGATCTCAAAATGTAGCACAAATCCTATCCCACCTAGTTCTTTCTTTCTTTAACATTTGTTGACTGGGAATGTCCCACTAGGACAGAGCCCATTTTCAGCAGAGGCCCGGGGAGAAATGCTTCAGACACATGTCTTTAAAATGTGGGAGGAAACCGGAATACCTGGAAGAAACCCATGCGAATGCAGTGAGGACATGCAGACCCTGCACAGAAGGCTGAGAACCAAACAGGAATACTCATGCCGTGAGGCGACATTAACTGCTGCACCACTGCACCACCCTATTAAAACATAAGCCTTGTTACAAGCCAAAAGAGACTAATTCATGAAATATTACTATATCATTTGCCAAAAGAGAGTACTTTGTGAAATCTTTCCTACCTCGGGTCAGTGGTGCAATATATATTGCCATAGTCACCTGTACCTTGCATTGCAATTGGCTAAGAAAACTGACAAATATGTAATATTCCAGATGTCTACTGCATTTAATGAGTGCTGATGTATGATGACCACTACAGCCACACTATACTTTTCTGCTCCAAGATGTGTAGGCATAATTATAGCACTCATCTTCATCATCAACCCCCCTTCCCATTTTCTACATGTGGTCGGGGTGTTGCATCAGCTATCACCATCTTTCTTGTTTCAGTACCACTGTCCTGCCTTCTTTGATGGCCATGCCTTTCATTCACCGGTCTTCATGCATGGAATGCACTAAGCTCTTTGTTGGATATCCTCATTTCCTCTTGCCTTCTTCTGTCTTGCTCAAATATTCTTCACCAAATTGTCTTCTGGCTTCCTGCATATGTGCCCAAACTACAGTAATCTGTTCTCTTTGACCATCTCTGCAAATTGTTGCTACTCTGACTTGTCATCTGATGTCCTTATTTCTTCATCCATCCCACAGTGTGCATCCTACCCCTCTGCCTTTACTCTGCCTTCAGTGCCCAGGTTTGTGTACTGTACAGTAGTACTGGTTGCATCACTGTTTTGTACATCGTACTTTTCAGCTGTTTTGTCATTCTGCTGTCACACACTACCCTTGAAATTATATGTTAGTTGGCTGCATCTCTCTGATTCTAACTTTGGCCTCCTCATTCAGACTTCCCTTACCTTCAACCAACCATCCCACATACTTGAAGCTCTTAATCTGTTCCACTATTTTCCCTTCTACCTCAATTTTCAGCTTCTTCTTATTTACCCCATTTGCTGCCATGACAACTGTTTTGTCTATAGTTAGTTTCATCCCATGAACTTTTCATTTTTGCATTTCATTTCCTTTTCATTTGCTGAAGCTTTTGTTCAGAGTCTGCTAGTAATGTGATATTGTATGCATACCGCTGTTTTGTTGATCTGTCCCCTTTGACCTGTTTGCTAAAGCAGTCCATCATCAGTGGGCCCAGAACTAAACCCTGATGCACTCCCACTGGAAATCCTGTGATTCTGAACACTGCTCATACTGTTGTCATTGGGTACTTGTACATAGCCTGCTCTAATTCTACCGATGTTTCCAGTACGTCAAACCATCACAGGACTGCTGAAGTCAGCTTTCTTGAAACATGGTCATATGCTTTCTCACAGCCTAGTGATATCCTGTTCTTTCTTTCTTTCTTTTTACTTAATTTTTTCTTAAGTATTTTTATTTATTCTTTTTTAAAAAGCTGTGGCTGATGATTTATTTACTTACTTATTGATTGATAAGAGGATATTTATTGCTAAAGGGTAACATGCTGCTGGTATCCACCTCTAATTGGAGTGACTGCCACACACTACCACTAGTGTTTCTATTTATTTGGCTGTCTCCTCTTACCTTTTTGCTACTGTAGTACTTAACTAGTATGAACAGCAATGTGTTCAGAGCTAAACCCTGATGGACACCCACTTCCACTGGGAACCCACCTCAGTGAGTCCAGACACTGTTTATACTTTTGTTATTGGGTTCTTTACATAGGCTGCACTAATTCTACCAATGTTTCTGGGACTTCAAACCATCACAGGGCTGCTGAAATCAGCTTTCTTGAAACATTGCCATATGCTTTCTCAGAGTCCAGGAAGGTCCAGTTTGTTCTTTCTATCTTTCTTTGTTTCTTTCATTCTTTCTTAAGTATTTTTATTTATTCTCTTTTAAAAAGCCTGTGGTTGGTTATTTATTTACTTACTGATTGATAAGAGGGTATTTATTGCTAAAGCATAACAAGCTGCTGGGATCTACCTCTAATTGGATAGACTGCTCTGACATACACTACCACATGTAGTTGTAATTATTTGGCTGTCTCATCTGACCTGTTTGCAAATGTAGTTTTTCAGTAGTATGAACAGCAGCGGGCTCAGAGGTGAACCCTGATGCATACCCACTCCTAATGGGAACCCCCCTGAGACCTAACCCTGTCTATACTTGAGTCTTTATATTCTTGTACATAATCTGCACTATTTCTACCAATATTTCTGAGACTTCAAACCATTGCAGCAGTGCATTAACTTTCTGGGGACCTTGTCATATGTTTTCTCCAAGTCTAGGAATTCTCATTTGGACACTTTTCTGATCTTTACCTTCTTCTCAACTATCTGTTGCACTGCAGATTTTGGGTTGGTTGTGCTGCATCTTGATCTGAGTCCAAACTGCTCATCCCCCATATTACTTTCTGCTGTTTCGCATATTCATTTATCAGTCACCCTATCCAGCATTTACATGCAGCATGACAGGGGTTTCATACCTCTATTCTTCTCACAGTTGTAACTGTCCCTTTGATTCTTGTATACTGGCATTAGAATGCTTATTCTACAGTCTTCTAGGGCACTCATTCCATATTGCTATGAGTACCCTCATGAGCTATTTCTGCCCTGTTTCACACATCTTTGTCATATCCGCTGTGACCTATATATTAGCCTGCTTCTTTCTCTGCTCTTAGCCTCTCAGTAATCCAAACAGTATTCCTTCATACTTTAATCCATCTTTATTGTCTTCCACTTTTCTCCACACTCCTTTTTTCTGTTGATGAATTCCTACACTTCTGTATTCCACCACCAGCTTTCCTTATGTAATTTGTTCTCATACCTGGCTAGGTCACGTTTCTGTTCTATAGTGCTTCAAACTGTTTTGGGATGCTGCCATTTTTCTACATCTCCTTCTATTTCCTCTTCTTTATGAGATGCTGGAATCCTGTCTGTTTCCTTGAACTCGCATAATTTTGCTGCAGTCAACCTTCAGGTCTTCAGGTTAGTCTCTGTTGACCTTAGAGACTTTTCTGACCACTGCTTGCAACCACTTGTCAGTCACCACCAGTGGTTTATGCTGTGGACTGACTATTTCCACTGGGGATAACTTTGCAATACTTTGACTCAATGCCCTTTCCTCAATAGAAGGAAATCTACATGAGTTGCATGTTGGTTTCTCTTGTGTGGGATCTTGTGACTTTGTGTTGCTGAACCATATGTTGGCCACCATCAAGCCATCTAGAATGGTCTCTCCTGGTTTCCTACTGCCTCACACATGTGGATCCTGGCATTCCTCATATCCTGTTCTCAATATTAGCATTCAAGTCTCCTGTTTTCCACATCAGCTCATGTTTTCATGCTTTATCTAGTAGGACCTGCAGCTGCTGCCTGAATGCACTCTTTTTCCTGAGATTGTGAATACTGCTCTATCATTACACTGAAGTCTGATTGCCAAGATTCTATAGAGTGCTGTAAACTCTCATAACCCCTATCCCAACAATTAGACCTCTACAGGGGGTGATATGGCCTGCTGGGACTTCAGGCTCCATTTTCAAACTGTTTTCTTCCTTGCTGCTGACTCCTTAACTGTGTTCCCTCAGCTTGCTGTAAGTTCTTTTACTTGTTTCTCATATTTTTGTGTGACTACAGCTGTTTTATACTTGTTGACTACAGGCCTGCTCTGTGTTTTATGACCTACTAATGTAAATGCTGCATTGTACACTTTATGCCTGGTTTAACTAATGTTGTGATTACAGCTATTTAGATTTGTTGACTAGATGCCTGTTGTATGTTTTACAACTCATTAATGTAAATGCTGCCCTGTATACATTATGTCTGATTCAACTACAGCTATTAAAATGTATTGAGTAGCTGCCTGCTCTGTTTTAAAACTCACTTATTATAAATACTGCACTAAATACTTTATGCTTGGTTCAGCTACAGTAGTTTTAGGTGTCTTACTATGGACCAAGCTATCTTGCTGTGAATTTTATCCATTTGTTAATACATTTGTTTGCTTACTCTTTTACCTCCTTTAGTAACAACTTATTTTTTTCTTGTCATACATTTCAATTATGCTGTAGTATATAATGCTCACTGCAACAGGTATAATAGCCTGCTGTCTAGCTGTGATTGTGTGTTCTGCTAGGTTTACCCTTATATATGCATATTGCACAAGGGCGAACAGCAATTTTCCGAAAGGCAGTTTGCAAAGTTTGCAAACCCTGACTGGAAAAAGGTTCGAATGTGCAATGCATGAATGCACAGTGAGATTCTCTCATTGCAAATTTGACATTCTGGGGCAGATTGCACTATAGTGGGGATCGGGAAATGGTTCCTTTCCCCACTGTAGTGTAATCTCAGAGTTGGAATAGTAAAGTAGGGGTGTGTGTGGGGCCCCCCCTGCATTACACTTTATCTAATTATTTTTTTGACATTAATGTTGGAAATTCAGCAAATCGGATTTTCGATTTGCTGATTTTCGAACATGTACAACTGTCGCTGTTGTAAGTTTTGTGGTTACGATTCGCTCATATGAGCAGTCGCACCACTGTGTTTTGCTGTTATGAAGTTAAACCGTTCTGCTATGGTCAGAGGAATGTAACACTTTTTCACCCTGATTACACATCTGTATTAACTGTGTTTTTTTCCCTAAGTTTATTATTAACTGTAGCAACATTTTAAAGCTAGATTTTGTGTAGCATTGCATTTGTACTATGCTAGAGTGAATGCAGATGGGATAGTTAACAGTTTGTGTTTATATTGTTTGGGTTTCTCTTTCTAGCCTCTCTAAAATACCTCCATCTATCCTTTGTGTGCTATTCACCATATTTGGTAGCAATATTTATTATTATTTTTTCTCTCCTCTGCTATCAGCCAAGTTTGTCTTTTTCCTCTCCATACTAACAGCATACTGTTAAAAGTCCTGCATGCTGCATTAAACGGTTGCAATGAAAATCGATCACACAGCTCTGTTCTCTTACCTTGCAGTGTCTCTTTATCTGCAAAGTATGTTGGCTTAGTTTTTACATTTTACAATAGACTTATTTAAGGCATTATGTACTGTACTGTCTAGCAAGTTGGTATGCTGTAAAGTAGCTTGGCAGCAAGCTTAATAGACTTTCTTAATAGACTGCCTGTTAATTTCACCAAACTTAGTCTATTACATGCCGGACTCATTAGCCTGTGTTAAGATATTTCTTACCCAGCCTGTTTTAAGTTATTTCTTACCTGATTGTACTACACAGCAAAACCTCTTTTTCTTACTATTAACAGTACATAGCCTTATTCTGTTAGACTTTACTGATTGTTTCTGCACAGTGCTTGACTCTGGGCTTGGCTCCCCCGCTCTGTTCACCTTCGCTTCACTCAGGCTCACATCGCCCAACTTCCACCCCCTTTCCCACCCACCCCCATATAATTTCCTTTATAGCTAACTACTTTGCACCTCCCATAACAGACACCCGCCCCTTTCTATATTTCACTCCATAATAGGCTATACCTCAACCCTGTTTCTGCTACAACAAAATATTCTAACTTCACCCCCCCCTTTACTGATACTAGCTAGTATAAACTATTATCCCCTATTTAATAGACCAACAGATTATACCCTGTGCATTTTATTAACTAAAAACACCCTATAATATGTATTCCTTGAACAGTAAAATGTATGGATTTCTAACTACATCAATCCTATTATTGCCTTTCCTACTCCTCTTTCTTACACCCCAAATATATCTCCCCTATAAACCCAAATTGCTGTAGCCATATAAATAATCAAACCTTCTCCATTTTTCCATCTATCCTCTCATTAAATACTCCCTACCAAAAATACACTTACCTAACACCCAGCTCACCCCTACCAAACACAAAACCAATTACTACACCCCCACTGCTAATATGCTCAAACTCATCTACCTCCACAAAAACATTCTCTTAGCTGGAGACATCCATCCCAACCCTGGTCCAACACATCCCACTGCTAGCCCTCCTAACCCCAAAGTCAATAATCTCCCAAACAGCGTTCCTTCCATTCAATAAATGCTAGGAGTATTCTGAACAAAGCAAGTGAAGTACATGCTTGGATCTCCCATCATACTCCAGATATCGTTGTTCTGACTGAAACCTGGTTGAAATCCCAAGACCAAGACATAGAGATCTTGCCCTCTGGCTATAGCATACACCATCTAGATCAACGAAAAAGGAAAGGTGGAGGCATTGCTATCCTACACTCCAACCACCTTACCATTTCTAACTCTGCTTTTACATCCCAAGCCTTCTCCCCAGCCAAAGTTTTATCTGTAAACCTAAATATTAATAGCCATTCCACTATCACCATTGTAGCGATTTACATTTCACCAAGTGATAACATCCCCCTACTGGAAAATATGCTTGCTCATATCTCCCAACACATCCCAAATTAAACTATCATTCTTGGGGATATCAACATTAACGGGCTATCTCTCTCCTTTCAAAACTCCTCACACCTTAATCTCTGTGGCATTACTCAACTCATCTCTGATCCACTTATTTCAATAACTCCCATATAGCCTCATCTCTCCTTGACTGGATTCTTGTCTCTCACCCTTCCAAATACCATAACAATGAAATGCTACCACATTCCATAAGTGATCACTGTTCAGTAAAAATACTAAGATACACATCCCATCAAGCTAAACCTCAAATGCTTATCAAACACTGAAAACTAACAAACTTTAATCCTGAAACTCTCAAACCTTTATTATCAAAAGTGAACTGGAATCCCTTAAAACTATTCCCCTTGGATGAAATTGTCCACTTTTTTAACTCAACTTTCCTTAGTATTTTAAATTCTCTGGCACCCCTTAGAACAGTCAGCATAAAGTCTAACATATCCCCATCGCTGATCATAAACACTTGTGCACTACTAAAAAAAAAAGACAAAGCATGGAAATTTTGGACTAAAACTAAACATCAAACAGACCTCCAGAAATATAAAGAACTTCAATATCTTGCCAAAAGTCACAGAAATAAAGATAAGAAAAACTTCTATAATAGTCCATCTTCTATCTTTAAATCCATCCCTAAAAAGTTCTGGCACTCTGTAAATCAAATACTACACCCAGGTGCACTAGTCTCCCTTGACCCTCATCCTGACAAAACACATAAGGAAACTGCCTCCATATTCAACAACTACTTTATAGACTCAATATCCAATTTGCTACATCAAGACACAAACCACCCCACCAACAGTAATAAACCTAATAGCTCAAACTCTTCCATCAGTAGTAACCCTACCACTACCTTCTCTCTCAAACCTGTCTCCACTAACTATATTGAAACTCTACTATCTAAATTAAAACCTTGCTCCACATCCATTGACAACATTTCCTCTGCATTTCTGTAGTCTGCTGCTGATGTTCTTGCTTTCCCAGTTTCTAGTCTATTAAACTGCTCTATCATGGAATCCACATTCCCGTCCATCTGAAAGCAATTTTACATCCTTCCAATACACAAAGGAGGAAGCTCCATAGATATAACTAATTTTAGACCCATAGCCATACTCTGACAACTCTCCAGAATTCTGGAAAAATGTATACAAAATCAAGTCTTACACTACCTTCTGCAAGAAAATCTACTCACCTACCCAACATGGCTTTCGTCCCATGCACAGCACTACTACAGCTCTCCTGTCTTTCCTAAACTCTGTATCACTATCTAGAGACAGTAACAAACTTATTTCCTGTCTCTTTATTGACCTCTCTAAAGCCTTTGATACAGTCTGTCAAACTCCTTCTCCTTAAACTAGCAAACTTACACATCTCTCCATCCACCATATCTTGGTTTTACAGCTATCTCTCTGATAGACTCTAATCAGTCTAATGGCTTTCAGCTTTCTCCCCTCTTCTTCGTGTTAAAACGGGTGTTCTGCAAGGCTGCATGCTTGGGCCACTTCTTTTTAACATTTTTGCCAACCTTCTCTACTCTTCCTGTCCTGGATCCTCACTGATACAATACTCAGATGATTCTACACTTGTCACTATTGTAGAATAACCAATTCAACTAAAATCACACACACAGTCCTCTTAACTCTGTAGAAAACTGGCTATCTGAAAATCAACTTATCCTTAATCCAAAGAAAACCAAATTACTACTCTTTCTCCCAAAAAACCTTAACCACATAAAGTCTTCCTTCTCCATATTGTCACAAAATAATACTCAAATACAGGTGGACACCAGTACAAAACTCTTAGTTGTTACTATTGATAGACTAACCTTTGATTTACACGTCAATAATTGCATCCGAAAAACACATCTCAAGCTAGGCCTCCTCTATAGAAGCAAAAAATATCTTACCAAGTTAGCAAAACTAACCCTTTCAAATGCCTACTTCTTACCCACTTTACTCTATAGCTCCCAAATTCTCACCAGCCTCAACAGTGGACTTCTAAACAAGTTAGAAACAACTTATAACAGAATTGCCAGATGTGCTGCCCAAAATTCTTACAAGTCCCATCACTGTCTCTCACTAAAAGAACTAAATTGGCTAGAATTACCTAACCTGCTTCAGTATAATCAGTTCCAGATTATTCACTCCATTCTCTACAAACCCTCTTTCTGTCCATCTATCTCATCTCTAATCTCTCACCACCTACCCACTAGATTACTTCACAGTTCTTAACAAGGCCTACTAAAAATCTGCACACCAAGGACCATAATGGGTCATCTAGTCTATAGCTTTAACTCTTCCAAGGCCTGGAATAGCCTACCACTAGATATAAGATCCCTTGAACATTCCAATCAATTCAAAACCGCTACAAAAAATACCTTCATGAAAAATGGACCTGCCAATGTAATTATCCCCCGTAAACACTCCCCTATAACCTTCTACTTCTCTTCTCTCTTCCTTCCCTTCAATAAACAAACTTACTACTTTATCTTCTCCTCTTGGTACATCACTGTACAAACATAACTAATAAAATATTTCAGCTATGTAACTATTATACTATTATATAATATAATATATATATATATACTATTATGTATATATGTGATTATGAATGTAGCCCTCTGATGAATGCATTTCTATATGTATTTCACTTGCCACAGTGTAATGTATGACACTGTAATGCAGTAATGTGTGGTACTGATGAATGTATTCTATATGTTTTCAATATGTAAAATTTGTATTTTTCTGTTGGAGCTTTTCTCCTCGGGCCTCTGCTGAAAATGGGCAATTGTAGTCCAGTCGGACAAACCCAGTCAACAAATATAAAATAAATAAAAATAAATAATTCCAGTGACATTCCTCACTGTCTTCTGAAAACTCTCACTCACCACAATTCTCACATCATTTCTAGTCTGTCCTCACCTGGAGTAGCAGTTTCTGGATCTCAAGCCAAGTGGCTATGCTGCACTGCCTTCCCATTTTTTGTCCAGGACACACAAGATGCCCATCCTCCTCCTTATCGTCATATCATCCACTTCCATGCCTTGTCTTTTCATTGAACCTGTATAGCGTGTATCAGATCTTAGTTCACATGTGGTGGGTTGATTGGTTTTATGTCCAGATTTTGCTCAATAGAGCCATTCCATGTAACACATGTTGGACATTTTGACACCAGCCATCCAGTGGCTATTGACCCAGGGTTGCTGGGATTTCTGGCGGGAACATACAGGCCAATAAAGACACACACACACACACACACACACACACACACACACACACACACACACACACACACACACACACACACACACACACACCATTAACATTTGCCCCTGGCATAGATCAGAATAGGTCAGGTCCTTTACCCACTTATCACTGGCAAATGGCCATGCCTATTTTTGGTGGTATCAGTCAATGTAGCCAAGTCAAGTAGAGACATTTCTAACACCATTAACAGGCTAGCCCTGACATGGTGTGGAGTCAGTGGTCTGTGTTCTCCTATCTAGAGATACTTTGTACCACAGGTGCTGCTTAATGCAGTCAGTCTATGCAACTCTTCCTTCGATGCTGCTGCTCATGACTCCTATCACTTTTTTAGGAGAGTTTGAAGGGGAAACACCCACCATGTTTTTGGGTGGCAGGAGGAGCCACACAGAAACACAGGGAGAAAATGCACACTCCACTCAGGCACTGGCTGAAAGTCAAGACTGGACCATGTGCCTTGTGCACGGGAGGTGAAAACCGTAACCATTGTGACAACTGTGTACTGAAGCACCACATTTGGTACCGAAACTGTACAGATGCTGGATTATGGTGACCAAGAGGAGAACTTCAGTTATAGAATGCAGAATATAAAGAAATGCTTCATAGCAAGTCACATGCTGTTGTAACATGAGTGAATTGTTACGAGAGAGGGCTAGAGTAATTGTTTGGTTTTTCGTCTATTTCTTCTGTAGTGATAGCAAAACAATTGCAAGACTGTATTCTTACAGCTATAAGAATTATTCTCTTGTACACTGTTGGTATTCTGAATGTGCAATGATCCTAAATAAGAAATGTATAAGCTTCATTACATCCATACATTTTATTCCATTCACCTTTAACATTACCATTCAGAATGTTATAGTGAATGTAAGCTTTGTTTTCTTCCAGCATCAACTGGTAATGAAGGATTGTGTGGCAGCAGTCCTGTACTAATGAGATGAATTTAAATGTTTGAAGGTTTTAAATGACCAACAGATAAGCAACATGCAGTACTTACCACATTTATTATTTATAGTTTCAGAGGCTGACCACTCTAATGAAGCTTTTTTTCTAAATAATGAAGACAGCGTCACTGACAGCATTCCAGCAGATTACTCTGATGAATGCCTTTCTTCTGTCGGACTACAGTGTGAGCATCATTGTATCAGAAATGCAGAATCATATGTATGCAGCTGTAATCCAGGCTTTTATTTGGCAGCTGATGGTTTCTCTTGTCATCTGTATGAATCTGGTGAGTATAAATAGGCTTGTAAAACTAATGTAATACATTCTAGGCAGAATAAAATGTCATATTCTTTAACTGAAAGCTATTTTTAAGTAATAAAGCAGGCATCTTATAGAAGGAAATTAAGTAAATGTCCTCATTGAAATCTGTATGAAGAGTGAAAGAGAGAGAAAGAGTGAGACAGAAAGAGAGAGAGTAACAGGCTAAAGGAAGTAATGAAATTCATCCAGGCATTTTGGCCTGCAGTTTTTTTCTATTTCAAATGTAAGACTTTCTTTTTCATTTTTTCTAGCTAAATTTTTCAGCATATTTAATATATTGTATTACATGACCAAAAGTGATGTAATGATGTTCTCATTGATTGGTTTCTCAACTTCTCACTTCAGCTACTGTACTAATGAAGGGGTGAGACTGATGTTAGATACACTTAACTGTCCTCAGTAGAGTAGCTGTCAGAAGCTAAATATGAACACATAGTGAAAGGTGGATTATGCTTTGACTTCCAAGATGGCTGTACACTGACCAGCAGCTTAACTTCATCTCTCCCACTGTGAAAAAAGAAACTTAGAAATAAGGGCTAGTAAGTCTGACAGTTAGTAAAATCCAGTTGCTGGCTAGTAAGTACACTGATTATATGCTAGCAAAGAAGAAACTTAGAGAGCCTGAAAGAAAATCAACTAGAAATGGTCAAGTGAAAGAAATTACTTGGAAGAATCCTGCAGCTGTTCAAGAAAAACTGTTCAAGCTACAGCCTTGATAGAAATGATGGCTTCCAGTAATTTAGAGAAAAATAAATCAAATGAGCACAGAGCTGATTAAAATAAATGAAACATTGAAGGATTATATCAACTCAAATAAAAAAAGGCTGGGAAAGTGAAAGACACTGTAAACAGCTATTCAAATGAATAAATAAAACTGTAAACAACTGGAACTCAAAAATGAAAAAAAAATGCTAGCTGAGTATGAGACTATTGAAGAAGAGCTGTTTGAAAAAATGGTAAAGTTAGAGAACAGAACATGCAGAGAAAACCTGAGATTTTCTGCTGCACCAGAGGAACTGGAAGGAGCAGACTGTATTAATTTTATGAAAGCACACATATGTGGGAACTGAAAGGCATATACCCTAGTTTATGTCATTAATGTTTGGAAGGACACAAAAAGAAAAAAAAGGGAAAAATAGTAACTGGACTGGTATTTCATTTCAGGATTTGTTAACTAAAAGGGCACATTATGTGTATGCTCCAAAACCTGGCCATGACAAGGCAGCTAAGACCTCTATTAGTAAAGATGTAATCATACCAGTAGAAACAATTCATCTTGACAAAACTGTGATAGAATGACAAAGTATTAAAAATTAGAGATAATAAAGTAATTATTAAAAAAACAATTATTCACTGTATACCATGCATTCAGGGAATGTCAAGAGACAGGTGTGAGATTCAAGCTGATGTATACAGCTGTCTTCAGAATATTTTTTCCTGGAGGATCAAAGTAATTTTTGATGCAGAACAGGCTAAGGAGGAAATACAAAAGTTTGTCCAACAAAACAAGAGCTATCAAACAAAAGGGGGATCTGTTTCTCATTCTTCTGGTAATAAATCTCACAGACTTTGCCAATGAAACTTTTTCCAGTGTTCCAAAGGAAAATGCTTGAGAGACAGAAAAATCACAAGAGTTGACTACAAGAATTGTGAGTACCTTGGAATTGAATGAGACTCTAAAGTTTGGAGACATACATAAATAGGAAGTAGACCAACAACAATGAAAATAGTGAATAAATGTTAGAATATAAAGAATCAATCACATTTGTGAAGTATGGCTTTACAAGACAAAGTGGCTGAGAAAGACTGGACCTTTGTTGACTTTATTAAACATATGTGAGGACTGAAAGGCATATACTCTAGTTTATGTCATTAATGTTTGGAAGGACACAAAAAGAAAATAAAGAAGGGAAAATAGTAATTCTATGTAAAACTGTTTGTTTTAACAGTATTTACATAAAACAGTCAGATATAAATTGAATGTTATATGGTAAAGCATTTCAATGATTGTTGTATGTGATAAAGATACTAAAGTACACAAGTATTTTTTCTTTTTTCTTTTGAAGAAATATAAGTATTAGAATGCAAAAAGAGAGGAAAGGCTGAACAAAAAAACATTTTCAAGTTAATATGCTGTAATCTTGGCCTGTTGGGTTGGGGATGCAGTTTAAAAGTGCACCGATTATAATATATGTAGAGTTAGGATGTTTTCTTTTATTTCTGTATAGGTGAATGTCTAGATTAATTACCTTGGCTTAATCTAATAACTAGTTTCTTGTGTAAGCACATGTGCTATAAAAATGAGAGAACACTGTGAATATAACAAAAGGTTTTCCTTTAGCAAATAAATGTTCAGTGTGAGGTGAAATGTCTGCAGCTGGGGGCAGCTGTATATTCTTTTCATATGTTTCCAAGGAGACAAGCTGACTACAGGTACAGGCAATACGTCTTGAAAGTTCTGGACATTGTTTTCTGAAAGAAATATAAAATTATAAGCTACAAGGGTAAGCAGCTTAATAAAACATAAAGTCTGAAATTATCGGACGCAAGTAAGGGATAACAGTTTTCCTGGTACTTAAATAACTCAGTGCATTTAGTAGAACAGTGTTTAATTTAGTTTTATAGATAGCCAGTGCTCCTTTTCCTAAGGCAAAAAAATGAATATTTTCGGAAAGTATACATGCTGTTTATCATGGGTCTATATCATACGTTTGAGGTTTTATAACTTCGAACATTAAAATATCGAATTTAAATGTTCAAAGTTATAAAACTTCGAACATATGTAAAAAACACCCTGTGAAAACTAATGGCTGTAGGCAGGGGGAAAGCTGTCCTGCATCCCTCACACCTCTGCTCTTTAATTATACTGATCTATCAATGTTTGAAACTTCGAACATTTAAATTTGATTATTTAACGTTCGAAGTTTTCAAACTTTGAACATATAATATAGACCCGTGTTTCACATTTGGGTGGGGGATAAAGATAAGACAAGAACAAACAGCAATTAGTATAAGTAGGGCCACACTGTTTAGCATGAATACCCTTAGTTTTAGGTTAGGTAATGCATGTGGCTGCACCTTTCAGTTTGGGACAGTTGTTTCTATTAAAAGGGTTAAATATTATTTGAAGATATACATAGTTTTGTGTGTTTGTTTTAAGCTAATAGGTTATGGGGGTGTTCTGGCTGTGCTTGGTTTTGTGTTTGAGGGTTTTCGTTTAAAAAAAGTCTTGTAAAATGTGACATAGGTTCAAATGGAGATGACAAGAAACAACTGTGTAAAGGATCAGCCTGCTGAGCATTAGTGGTTGCATGTAACACAAAAGTTGGAAGTAGATATTAAAAAAGCTGAAATATATAGTAGATGGAATTAATAACTACTTATCACAATGGCTACACTATCTATATTATTTTGGAACATGAATGACCTAACAGATATGTTCAAAAAGATAAGAGCATTGAATTATATTAAGAAATACAGAGTGCAGATAACAATGCTACAGGAGATACTTTTGGAAAGAAGTGAACATGTGAATTTAATAAAGAAAAGATTTCAGGACAGATATTCAGCAAAATATCAGGGACAAAGGAAAAGGGGAGTACTTAAACTAATTGCTAGAGGAGCCCCAACAGTGATAGAAGAGGAAAAAAGATTATAATGATAGATTTGTGGTAGTAAGGGGCTACTGGCAAGGGAAGAGGATTATGCCGGCATGTGTTTGCATGCCACCAAAAACTGCTTCTATAGAGTTTAATAACATTTTTAGAGAAATAATCAGCTTTCAGCAGACAATCTTGCTTACAGGTGGGGACTGGAACTTGATTTGCAACAGTGAGGATGTATCTAGGGACCTAGTAAGGAAAATACAACAAAAAGGGGTAGATTTCAGAAGCAATTTATGAAAATGTTTGGTATGGAAGATATGAATTCAGTATTAGGAACTTGGAGAAAATTTATATATTGTTCCTCAAGGTATAATAACTGGGATAAACAAGACAGAAAATATATTTCACAAGAACATGTGCATTTAATTGAAAGCTTGGACAAACATCCAATAACTATTTAAAATCATGTGCCATTAAAAACTAATGCAGGGAAATGAAGTAAAAATGAAACACTGGTGCTTTTCCATCTTTCTGTTAAAAAGAGAGTAATTTAAAGAATGGATAGTGGAACTTATTCGAGAGTTATTAAGGAAGATAGAAATTTCTTCAGAACCTATAGCTAGTGACGGGGATAAATTAAAAGTAGAGTTTAAAATAGAGTGAAAAAAAAAGAAGTAACAAGGACTATTTAAAGGGGCTGACAAAGGTTAAAGTATTGCAGAAAAAGGGGACTCTCACAGAACAAGAAGAGATGCAAGTGCAGAGTGTTAAAGAGAAAGTAAGGGAGTATTTGGATAATATGCACGAGTTTACAAAGTTTGCTGTTAAACAACTGTTTTTGATAATAACTCCAGAGAACAAAAACCTTTAGCAGAATTACTTAGGTAACAGAAATTAGAAAGTGTTGTTGTCAAACTTAGGGAGCTCATAACAAGAACTTCTTGTAAAGGTATTCGAGATATTTTGGAAATTTTATGAAAATGTATATAAAGTAGAGAAATATGGAAGTCAAGAAGAACACAAATGGAAGTATTTTAGAAGACTTAAGTATACCAAGGTTAAAGGTAGGTGAGTATCAAAAATTAACAGTGAAAATAGGAAGAGATCAGATAATAATGGTGGCCATACCTCTCAACTGTCCCTGATTTTGACACAGATTTTAGATCTGTCCCTCTTAATCCCTCCTAAAACTAGTGACTTTTGGAGGAAAGGTGGTGAATTACACTTAATGAATAATGACAATAATTAAGAGTTATAGACTTTTTTCCTTCAGAAAATGTGTATTAATTCATATGCTCTAATTCTGTCAATGTTTCAAGTTAATAGCACTAATATTTTAAAAATGTCCCTTTTTGTCCCTGATTTTTTCGTCACTTGTCCCTGATTCTGTTGAAATTTGTCCCCGATTGTTTGAGACGTCTGATGGTGATATATAATCAATCTGCAGGAAAGTTTCCAGGAATAGATGGTATTCCTCTAAAAGTTTGAAAGCTAGGAGGAAAAAAGTGATAATGATTTGTAAGGTTTTATTTAATAGTATTTTAAAAGGAGGAGAAGCATCAGCATCCCAGAATAAAGCTGTGGTGGCTGTAATACCTAAAGATGGTAAAGACCCATCAGACCCAGCTTCATATAGGCCCTTTTCAGTTTTAAACCATGATTATAAAATGTTCATGCCCATAATAGCTAAAAGAATTTCATAGCTGTTGCCATAATTGATAGATATAAATCAATGTGATTTTGTGGAGTGGAGTCAAACATTTAACAACATTAATAGAACAATGATGATCCAGAGGGAAACAGAATGTAAGAAAATACCCCTGTTATTGATAGGTCTTGATGCAGAGAAAGCATTCTACAGAATAAGCTGGGATTTTATGAGTAAGGCAATGGAAGCATTTGCATCCCACAAAAAGATATTGAGGTTAATTAGGAGTCCATATGGGGGTTTGAGGCAAAACTTAAAGTGTGAGGTTTCCTCTCTGATCACTTGTGTCTGAACAGAGGAACTAGGCAGGGGTGTCCTCTTTTCCCTTTGTTATTTGCAATTTATTTATAGCCCTTGGCAAACAAATTATGGGACTCAGACATTGAAGGATATAATTTGCATTTTAATCAGGAAAAGTTGGCTTTATTTGAGGACAGTATTATTTTGTACTTGATAAAACCAAAAAGGACATCTCAGTCATGTGGAATATATTGAGACAGTTTTAATTCTTTTCATAGTATAAAATTAATGAATATAAAACCAAGGCTATAGGTGTAAACTATGTACCCACACATGAACTGTTTCAGCAATACCCATATTTATGAGGATTTGATAAAATTAAATATTTAGGAGTGTGACTTGAAAAGGATTTTGTTATGGCAGCTAAGGATATGTGAGAGGAGATTAAACAAAAGATAATACAAACACTGACAAACTGGAGGCTCTTGTTTTGGATATAAACTAGGCTAAAACCCCAAACCTCTGATAAAGGCATTCTCCCCCTGGTTATAATATACTCTGCATAAATCGCCAAAACAAAAAAGGGGGTGATGTAGCCATCCTCTACTCCAACCACCTCACCATTACAAGTATTATGAAACCTATTCCATCCTTTTCTCCTGCTGAACTACTTACAGCTAACCTTAAAGTAAATGACCATACCACTATCACAGTAGCAGCCATCTATATTCCTCCAGTAGACAACATTCTTCTGCTCGAAAATATTCTTTCATAGTTTCCTCAATACATCCCCAATGAAACTATCCTCCTTGGGGTTGTCAGCATTAACTGGTTAACTCTCAGTAATCCAAACTCTAATACTCATATTAATTTATATGGCTTTACACAGCTAATTTCCCAACCTACCCATACAAACAACTATCACACATCTAAGTACTCTTATTGACTGGATACTTGTATCTAATCCTTCTAAATATCATAACCCTGAAACCCTACCAAACACCCTGAGCGATCACTCCCCTATAAAAGTGCTTAGGTTCACTCCCCCTTCTCAAAACTCCTAATTTTATCACTTGGCATAAACTCTCTTACTTCCATCCAGAAACCTTTAATGCCCTCCTCTCTAAAGTAAACTGGAAATTCCTTACCCAACTCCCACTAGAAGAAGCAGTCCTAGCTTTCAACTCCACCTTCCTTAGCATCTTAGACTCACTTACTACCCCTCTCAAAGTTCAAATTAAGTCCACCATATCTCCATGGCTTTCAAAAGCTACTCATACCCTTATGATAACTAGAGACAAATTATGGAAAAAATGGTCACAAACTAAACTCTCTGCAGACTTACAAATATATAAAGAACTCCGAAATCTGACAAAAAACACATAAACAAAGATAAAAAGGACTTCTATAACAAGCCTCCCACAGCCCTAAAATCGAATCCTAAAAAATTCTGGAACTCTATTAACCAAGTATTACATCCCGGTAATCTTAGCTCCCCCAATCCATGCCCAGACAAGACATCTGAAGAAACTGCCACTATCTTCAATACCGATTTTATCGATTCAATATCTAAGCCACTGAACCCTAACCCAAACTCCTCTACTACTAACATCTCTAACTTTTCTGAACCTACTCCTAATACTATCTCCTCAAATACCTTCTCCCTCAAACCTGTACCTACTAGCTACATCAAAACTCTACTCTCTAAATTAAGACCATGCTTAGCATCAGCTGACAATATTCCTTCCACTTTTCTTCTACTAGCAGCAGACTCTCTTGCTCTCCCTGTATCTATCCTTATTAATCGCTCTATCTCTGAATCTAAAGTCCCTTCCATCTGGAAACAATGCCACACTTTACCTGTACACAAAGGAGGTAACTCCTCTGATATCTCCAACTTTAGACCTATTGCTATTCTCTCCCCTCTCTCTAAAGTACTAGAAAAATGTATTCATAAACAAGTTATGCAGTGTCTTATACAGGAAAATCTGCTTACACCCATTCAACACGGCTTCAGACTCAAATATAGCACCACTACACCTCTATTATCCTTCCTGAACACTGTCTCTATAGCCATGGATGACCATAAACTTATTTCTAGCCTATTCTTGGACCTCTCAAACTTTTGACACTATCTCACATTCTCATCTGCTGCACAAACTGCATAACCTCAACTTCTCCTCTGATACAGTTGCATGGTTCTCCAGCTACCTCACAGATATATCTCAGTCAGTGAGATGGCACTCTGCACTATCCCCTCCTCTCCCTGTAAAAATGGGTGTACCTCAAGGGTCTATCCTAACGCCTTTACTTTTTAATATCTTTACTAATCAACTCTGTACCTCCTGTCCTCAGTCATCTTTAGTGCAATATGCAGATGACTCTACAGTCATCACCACAGCCAACTCTCCCTCTATGCTCTTCTCAGCAACTCAGGCATCATTTAACTTAGTTGAAACATGGCTCTCCAATAACCAGTTCATCCTTAACCCTAAAAAAACAAAGCTGTTACTCTTCCTACCTAAAATCCAGTACTAAGCTCTTAGGTGTAACTATCGACGATCAGCTTAAATTTGACTTGCATGTTAATAACTGTATCAAAAAGACTCATTCAAAACTAGGGCTGCTTTACCGTAACAAGAAATTCCTTACTTCTGAAGCCAAGATTACTCTCTCTCTCTTACCTACCTTCTACCCAGTCTAATGTACAATTCTCAAAATCTCACAAATCTTAACTCAGCACTCCTAACTAAACTCGAATCTACCTACAAGGTAGCTAGATTTGCTGCCCAACAAACCTACAAATCCATTTACTGTCTCTCTCTAAAACACCTAAACTGGCTTGAATTACCCTACCAGCTTCTTCTCTCTCAGCTCCTGATCATTCATTCTATCCTACACAAGCTTTCCTACTGCCCAGCACTATCCCCTCTCATCTCCCATTATTCTCCCTCCAGACCTGTCCGAAGCTCTAACCAAGACCTACTGCAAATCTACAAACCCAAGTCTAAATTTGGACGCAACATGTACAGCTATCACCCCACTATTGCTTGGAATAGGCTCCCACTAGAAATTATGACCCTTACACATCCTAAACAATGTAAAACAGCCACCAAAGAGCACTTTAAAAGTCACTGGTCCTGCCACTGCACTCTCCCTCCTTAAACATTTGCTAATACCTTAATCTACTTTCTGCCCTTAACTCACTCTTCTCACTAGCTCTCCGTAATCTTCCTTTTCTACTCTTTCTACTGTCTTCTAAAATCTATTAAGCAAATTGCTTCAGAGAAATATTCTATTGTAATTGTCTTGCCTTCATGCAACTACATTATGATAAAACTGTTTTTTTGTAACCACTTACCCCAAAAACTATATTCATCTTAATGACATAATACATCTTGAAATAGTTATGCTATACTCCTGATTATTGCCACTGTATAACATTGTATTGCTACTTAATGCCTTGTAATAATCCTGTAACATTGCTGTTTAATGCTACTTTATAATGAAAATTGTATAATATGTTGGAGCTTTTCTCCCCAGGCTTCTGCTGAAAAAGGGCTTTTCAGCTCAGTCGAATAATCCCGGTCAACAAATGTAAAATAAATAAATATATGGATAGTAAGATCCAAGCAGTGAAAATGTTATATATGTGTGTATATATATATATATATATATATATATATATATATATATATATATATATATATATTCCTCTACTGAACTGCCTTTTACCATTCAGACTGAACAAATCTTAGTCATGCCTGCTTCTGTATTGCAAAACCTGAATTGCCTTTGCATCATTTACTATGCAAATATTATATGATTTAGTCACTTAAAAATATGCCTGATCTGTACATAAAACTTATCAACTAGAGAAGTTGTGAACAGCAATTAATACCAAGGATTTTATCTGGGAGGGGAAAAGGGCAGTGGCCAAATGGGATACGTCGATCCTTCCAATAGAGCAAGTTGGTTTAGGAGAGTCTGTGACACTGGATCAAAAACTGATTTCATTGAACAGCTTTTACACCGAAAATGCCGTTGATAGAAATCAGTTTTGTGGGGAGCAGCACCCCCCACAGCCCCCGCTAAATCTATATACCAACTCTGAAATCGCACTACAGTGAGGAAAGAGCAAATTTTCCGATCTTCACTATGCTGTGATCTCACAAAACCAATTTATATCAACAGCATTTTCGGTGTAAAAGCCATTGGATTAAATCAGTTTTTGATCCAGTGTCATAGTCCTGGTTTAGGATTACCTGATTTAAAGGGATAACAGCAACACATTTAAGGCTTATATACAACACAAGCAGAAATCTACAATTCAAAGTAGAAATGGATGATGATGAAGCAGGGGTTAATTCAGGAAATAAAGAGATAATGGGATATTATTCCCAGATCCTTAAAGAGAATAACAACAGCCATTCAGAATATTATATTCATAAAGTAGAAGAAAGTATACTAAGAGCTAAGCCAACATGGGAATGGAGAAAGGAGACTCTGCTGATAGGGATGACTGCAATTAGAGGTATAGAGAATAGACAAGATAGAGCTGGAGTTTACTGAAGAAAACTGGGAAAGGAACTAAAATATTGTATTGGAAGCCAGAAACTAGTGAGGGAAAGGTAATTGAATGGAAAGAGGCCAAGAAGACAGTTGGACTACAGGCTATAGACTGCCTTCTCTGTCTGGGATTGATGACAGAGTTTAGGTAAAGAGAAAGGGATAGGGGAATCCTAAGTGAAAGACCTGCTCTGGTAGAGTTTTTAGCTGAATATAGAACAGTAGTTGCTGTTAAAAAGGCCAAATTACTAGGGCATATGAAATATTTCAAAATAACTATAGGAATCAATCAGGGGAGATTAGAAAAGATTTGGAAGAGAGATTAGGTTAGCAATTCACAAGGAAATAATGGGTAACACATGTATGGCTTCCAAGTATGCAACAAAGTCTAGAAGATGTAGGATTTTTACTTGAAAGTGTTTGCTTAGATATTTTTATACCCCAAGCATACTACAAAGAATTTTTCCTCAGATAGATGGCAAATGTTGGTGGTATAAATAGGGAAGAAATACATAACCTGGAACATATGTTTTGGGAGTGTAATGAGTTGTCAGACATCAGAAATTCCCTGCAGAGAACTCCATCAGAAATATTGATTGAGCAAATAAGTTTAACTAAGAAAATTATATTTTGAGCTGGGATATATTATCTGAATTGCCTAAACATAGTAAGGTCTTGATAAGCTGAATTCTTGGTGGCTGCCAAAAAAGCGATTACTAGAAAATGGAAATCAAAGTCTAAACCATCCATATTTGAAGTATTGGTATATTGTAAAAGATGTAAAATAATGAACTGGGGTCTTTAAAAAAGGTAGGAGCAAATTACATAGAAAGAAAGGAAATTTTGGGACAATACATGCATAATAATGCTTTGCAGGAGGAATGAGGTTTAAGGGGAGGCAGGAATTGATCAATTTATATAATGGAGTGATGATAATTATGCAAAAGAATATATATGATATGTAATGTTTGTAACTGTGAATATGTTAATATAGTTTGTTTTCTTTTATATAAATGTTTGTTTACCTGTGTCTTTAAGTTATAATTCAATAAAGGTATAAAAAAGATGACTGCTAGATTCATAATTAAGAACAAAGTATGTACATTGAGTGCATTCAGAACCTGGATATGTGTGAGATGAAATGTACATGCTGGATCATGTTGTAAGGCTGAGAAATTATTCTTAAACTGTGAAAGGTCTGACAGCTCCACTTAAACACAGGCAGTAATGAAGGAGGCCCAATCCTCACCACTGTCTCTGGTAAGGGAATGTCACTGAAAGCAAGGATAGAAATTCACAATTTCCCCTAAGAGTATACCGAGAACAGGCTCCAAACCTGGGACTGGACAATATGCTTCAATCCAGGTCCCCAAATGAGTCTTCACACTAACCACTGCAGAGCACTGTGTCCCAGTTCTATGTATTTGACACACTCACTCTTATATTTGACATTTACACATACAAACACTCTTGGGAAAGACTTGCACAGATTTACCTGCTATGTCCTCTTTCCCAAATTAAAGGGTAATGGCTGCCACCAGTCAAATACCATAATAACCTTCAAAAGGTGTGTTCAGTTATATTGGATAAAATAAACATTTAAATAAATGATAGCATTTAATCCAAGCAGTAAGGCTTTTTGGAGTGTCCCTGGTGTTTTCACAGTAAGTATCAACACTCTCAAGTTACTAAAAGTACTTTGTAAACAACCAGTCACAATAAAAGGTAGTACATATTTAATAAATGAAGTGATTTAAAACATATGTACACTGAATAACTGATTCCAATAAACAACAGAGTTTCAGACACAGGAATTATGAAAATAACACTGAATGATAGGTTTCACAGTGACTATAGAAAATCTCTAACTGTAGTTCCCTAACTGTCTAAAGATTAACTGTTACTGCCTAATCTAATTAACTCAGCAAGGCAAGATGCTACTTTTACTTCTGCCAGGCAAGATAAGAACTTATGTCTACTCTTTGGGCTGTTGTCTGGTGCTCAACTACTTGAATAATAACTCCTACTATTATTGCTAAACAGTTCTGGAAAGCAAACTGAGAGATAACTACTGATCCTGGAAACAACTGTCAACTACTACAACTACAACTACACTACAACTATTACTGAACTTTGACTCAGCACCTGCTTTTATAGCAGACTTTTTAAAAAATCACAGAAAGCTATTATGAGAATTCTACTCTCTCATGTCAGACTTTAAAAAAGTAAACAAAACAGCTGCTGTGAAGATTATATTCCTTTCAGCTCTGGCAGGTGATGACATCACATCTAGGTTAGCTGACTGGCATAGTCTACATTCAGAATTCTTTTTAAAAAAACATGTACATTTGTCAGCCAGAAGAACCATGTTTGATTCAACATCTTACATAAATCAAAGTAATAATAAAAAACATAAACGTATGTACAAAATTATAGCTAGTCATGCTGGCATATAAACACAAGGTAATTTACAATTATTTACAAAACTTCAGCCAGTCATGTTAGCACAGATAACAATATATATTATCCTCACAAAAGGTTATAATCCTGTGTAATCATAACTGTTTTAGTGAACTAACTCATAAAAAGGATATTCCATCAAAGCAAAGGAGTCCAGCAGGTAGCCTACATAGGTTTAGTATTTTATTTGTTTTATTTAATATTTGTTTACCAGGAAAGTCTGACTTGGAATGAAGCCAGTTTTCAGCGGAGGCCCGGGGGGGGGGGTGCTCCAGATGTATGTCTTTGTAATGTGGGAGGAAACCTACACAAATGCAGGGAGGACATGCAGACTCCACAGAGAAGGCACCCCAGCCAAGAGTCAAACTAGAGAACTTCTTGCTGTGAGGTGACAATGCTACCGTTGCACCACTGCTCTGTCAGAGTATTTTAAGCTCTACAGTACACTAGGAATAATCATTCATAAAGGAAAGGGCAGTTCTGTTTTTATCTGACGTTCAAGTTGAAGGTCAAGTTTGTTTAGGTACTTTATACAAAAGGCCATAACAAATATAAAAGTAAGCAAACAGGTAACACAATAAAAGGCAGAAAATCATGACCAGCATCTCATTATGTCAAGCCTGTATGCCTTTCTTTAAAAAGAAGATATTTTCTTTGTGATTTAATTGACTGTGTTTCTCTGCTGTGCCCAGCAATGAACATTTTAATTAATTATTTTTGCTATGATACCCATCTTGCTTCTGTTTCGTGTATGGACTTCCCACAACAAATCAGTGGCCTACATTTTGTGAACTGATATATCTATTGATGGCTACCACATGGTTTAGTTTTGCTTCATTAATTTTAGACAGCAGTGGACTTAGTGGTGCCACATTGTCCTGCTGTTACATGTTTGTATTCTGCTGGTTGGAGATGAAAATTCAAAGACTCTAGCCTGCATATTTTGGCTGTCTCCGTGTGAGGAATTATTTTTGCTTCACTGTTGTTTTTGCTTTCGTTTTATTCACATCCCGTCTCTTCTTCCAATACTTCCTTTTCTGCTTGGAGTTTATGCTGTCAGTTTCCTCAGGTGATTATTTTTGTTTTACCATGCTGATTATATGTTATGGTATCTGATCAGATGACAGCATGATTAAATTTGATGTTTTAGTGCTTTTATTACTGTGAATTGTGTTTAATTTTTGCCACAGTCCTGATTCTTGTTTTGCTCTCTTTCCTTTAATATTTTATCATTTTTATCTTAGTAATGCATTTGAGTTCGTAACATATTTCTGGTGTTTGATTGTGATTATCTTTTACTAATTTTCTTTTTTTTTCAAAATGGTGTCAGTTTGCTGGGTTTTGAAGCCTGTGAGGCAGCAGAGGTCTGTGAGTGAATATGATGTTTCAGATGGCCTGCAGTAGCCTTTTCCGATGCACTGAAGAAATTTGATACAAAGTTAGCTATCAAGTTAGTTAGCAATTTGATTGGTGTGTTTTCTTTGCCAGTTTGACAATGTGTGTGTGTATATATATATATATATATATATATATATACACACACACACACACACACACACACACACACACACACACACACACACACACTACATATATAATATACATGTGTGCGTATGGGTCTACTTGAGTAGACTGAATTTTCATTTAGCCAAATTTTATTTTACCGAGACCACATCTCCGAATTCACTAAACTGAAGCTACACACTACCGAAATTCTTAACTGGGAAATGAGACACTTGGCCAACTTGGTGAAATTTGCCCATTTCCCCACTGTAGTTCAATCCTGGAGTTGATATATTTTGTTAGGAGGGTTGTGAGAGTGCAGCCTCCCCCACATTTGGGGGGCTGTGGTTAAGTTTGACATAGTGCGGTGTATGTTCAGTTTTTTGTTGGCCAAGTAACATTTCCTTCCTATAGATTTTGCTATCTATTTCCCTATTTATCTCCTATTTATGAAGCTCCATTTCAAGTTAACATCTAAAAAATGGAATTCACACCCCACTTCACCAATGGTGAACTGAAAATAATTAGAAATGTGGTTTACTTCATCCAGAAACTCATACTTTCCTTTTGACTAATGTCCATAATTAAAAAAAGGTCATTGACAAACCTTTTATAAAATAAAATATTTTTATAGAATTTACTGGTGGCTAATACATTCGATTCCCACCTTCCAAGTACAAGAGTGGCAAATGCTGAGGACACTACTGACCCCGTGGCCACACCTCTAACTTGTTTATAATACGTGTTATCAAACAAAAATAAATTATTCTCTAATGCCACTTCCATCAATAAATAATATAAAAATTTGGGAAATTAGAATACGTAGTATACTTGGTTAAAAACAACCTTAACCTTTCTATACCTTTGACTTGTGGAATGCAAGTGTATAGGGAACGCACATCAATGGGTTAACATTTTTATATTAGAGTGACTGTAATCATATGTCTTATGAAAATCTTTCAACTTTTCCAAAAGATCCCAAGAATCTCTTAAATGGGAGGGTATTTTTTGTACCAGGGGGTTTAAAACAATGTCTAAGAATAAAGCAATCCCTTAACATATATTATTAGTAGCTGAGACTATCCGTCTAAATGGCGGTCTTTCATGATTTTTTATGAAGCTTAGGAATCCCGAATAAAACACTAACTTTAGGACTGTTAATTTTTAAAAACTCATAAATTTCATAACTCACAATATTATTCATCTGTAATTCATACAAGGTGGAATAAATCTATCTGTAACTGTTGGGAATAAAATCTAATGTAACTTGCACATATTCATTGGTGTTATTTAACATATCTTTAATAGCAGCGTTATACATACTATTATCCATTATTACCAATCCGTCCCCCCTTGTCAGCTTTCATAAATTTTAAACTTGTTTGATTTTGTAATCCTTGCAAACCTGTTCTTTGTTCAAGTGACAAATTAAAATACACATTATTACATTCCTTACACAATAGACTTCTAAGATCCCTCTCACAAAACTGAACACTTTAATGTTACTACTAAATGCAGGGTTGAAAGTAGATGGTTACATAACTTATTAGGTGTACACAGTCCTTTAAGTAAATAATTTAAGTTTAACTTATGAGTATAAAGTTTTAACTCTAAAATACTTTGGTAATATCTGCTCAGTGACTTGGTATAGAATTCAATCCTAGCTTAAGAAAACATATATGAACAGAATTTAAATCAAAATTAGATAAATTGACAACTTTTGCTTCTGTACTCACTGGTACAGCATAATTTAAAAATCTTTGGCACACCACATCCTCTCATATTCCTGTTCATACGCAGACTTCTGCACTGACCTGTTTTGAAGTTTTTTTGAATTCTTCTGAAAGTTCAGTCTATCAGGTGACTATAATGGCAGTTCCATAATTTCGTTGGATAAATTAACTGTTTCTCCTTCATCTCTTCTCTGGAACAACCTCAGTGAGCTGATGTTATCATTTACATCATCTTGTGAAACTTCAGTGTTTAAAGTAGGGATGTCAGGATTCTCTTTTTGATTTAACGTAACAGAACCACAAAATGTAATGTTTCATAATTCTTATTCAAAAAAGCATTGGTATTCACTTGATAAGCTGTTTTATTATAAGTTAATTTGTCCCTTTGAAGTTTTTTTGTATTTCCGAGTAACAATGGTTCTTTCAAATGTTTCAACAGTCATAATCACCTTGTCATACTCACTCAGTAAATGAGGTGAATGTTGCAAATGTCATTAATAGATGCAGTCTTCTCAAATATTTTGTTCTTGAATTTGTCATAATGTCATTATTGTTTTTAATTAACATTTTAAGCAATTCAAATAAAAAACGTCATCTAGAAACACACTGTTAGGGCATTTAAAAAGTCTCAGTCCCTTAAGAACTATTCTTTCTTGTATACATCTTTCAAAATATTTATTCTCAACCACAAGTGCATGGTAATTTTTAAGGCACTTCTTAATTTCAAATAAATGGCCTCTAAAATCTTGTGTATTGACTCTGCCCATTTCATCCTCATTAAAATTAGCAAACGGATCATAGTTGTAATTTAACAAGGCGGAAGCCTCTCTTAACTTATTGAAAATTAGTACATTAAAGGAATGATGTGAATTACTGTTTGCCACAATGACTATTCACACTTCATCATCTGAGCTGGTTGATTGGTTTATTCTTCCTGCACTTCTTCATTTGGATTGTTCTCCATGTTGAGTGGAGGTTTACCCTCATATAAGCAAAACGGACAAGTACAAATATTCATTTGTGCGAAACGTATATGCGAAATAATAACCGCGAAATTTGAAAAATGTTGAAAATCATATAATGGAATATTTTTTTCAACATTTTTTGAACTACACCATTGCACCCGACTTCCCATGCTTGCAAACAGTGCCAACACAACAAAATGTTTACAGCACAGCAAACGTCCAATGCTAGATCAATAGAAGTGTCCCATGATCCCAAAGCAGCCATTCAGTGATTAGACATGTTAACATAGGTGGAGTATGTGCATGAGAACACCATTAAACAATGTCCCGGACATGAAGGGTATAGCAAATCATGAATCCTTATGAAAAGGAGCAATATTTAGCAACCAACTTTATGAATCCCCTTGCTGTGAACTCATTCCTTTTAGCCAGTAAATTAGTAAAGCTAGATTCCTTGTCAAGAAATTTTCTCTGCCTTGGAGATGAAGGCAGCCATAGCAAGTGTCTATGCCTCAGATCATTCACATGGCTCTGCTCCAGCTGTACTGCATGTAAAATATCCAGCATGTATGAGGTTTTCTTCCCCATTAAACTACATAAACTCCTGTGCCAACCCTCTACTGCATTCTGACTATGAGGGTATACCATCAACACAGATATCGTGTTGGTTCCAGAAGGAGCTATTGAACAAAGGGAGCACTCTCTCTGAAGTATTCCCACGCATACCATACCTACGTGGCCTGCCATGGATGTATGTTTCTTTAAAAAGATAGATAGTGGCTTACCCTCCTCAAGCATGTCATCTTCGATTTCTGTGAAGGTGCTAGTGATGTCTTCAGGTGGAACACATGCCAATGCTGGTATTTCCTTGCATAAAATGGTGAATGACAAATTGTTACCGAAGTTACCTGCCAGATGCAATTTCTGAATGTTCCTCCACACTATCTGGTAAAAATGAAACCAACAGCCCTTGGCTAAAGTGTTGGGTAGATGCTTCCTAATAGAATTCACTGCAGCACATTCGAAATCTATCAGAACCATGTTAGGTAACAATCTCAGATCATTGTCATTGCACAATTGCATTATTAAACCCCAAAACATGTCATAACACTCCTCACTTTTACTGGGCAGAATCCCATACACCACAAGTACAACCTTTTTGCTCACACCAGCATTAAGTGCACAATGTAAGGTTTATATTTGTCTGTATTCACTTGTACTGATAGGGAAGGTGCCATCTGCTATGATGTATTCCGACTCACACATCATACTAAGATTGTCCCTTGTGGTTATCAGAACAACATTGGTGTCACTAGACATATCTGCACTATGCTGTATTATAAAAGAACAAGTCTTCAATGGTAGCATTTCTGCAGTCAACTTCCTCAGGGAACGGAAATCTTTGAACATGGTCAACTTTAGCTTGTACCTTTGCCTCCCAATGCTTTGTTTCAGGGCACTAGTATTTGGTAACTCATTGACCACGTCCTCTGATGTACCAGCTAGCACTTCTGCAACTGTCTTGCAGGGGTCTTCTACAGACTGCTCTGCACAACATTTGAGCTGATCTTTCACTCTCATTACCTCCCCTTGTAACACATCAGGTGCATGGTAATGGGGGTTGCTCTTAACCAGTCTATAGCCATTTATGTCAGATTCTGTAACACATCTACCCTTACATCTTTCCTTATTTTTACGTGTACAACATCAGTATTGCTTTACTTGTATACACTTCTCCTGGTAGTACTGATAACCATCAAGTATAAGCAATTCATATCCCTTTTGGGTCCTGCTTGTACTGTACACAGTATTCAGTGTACCCAGCGCATATTCCTGTGAATCACATTCCCCAGCCTGAAAGACATTTGACAACACACTCACTATTCCGTTGAACAACACCGAAACACACATATATGCACTTACATGACAGGTATAATGTCATTAAATGTTCCAGAATTTAACCTTGCGTCTGTTGTTTCCCTGCCACAACATACACATACTACATTAAACTTCCTCGTTACTTAATGCACTGTTGTCCATGACATTACATACATGTAAACCTGCTTCGGATGTTTTCCCGCCACAGTATAACCCTAGTACATAGAGCATCCTCGTTACTTAATTCAGTTTTTTCATATACAAATGTCATACAGAAGCAACTATGATTGAGTGAAGAACAACTTGCTATTTTTCTGGGAATATCCATCTTTAGTCTACATTTCATAAATCAGAATACAAGCTACTGAGGTACTCTCAGACCTTACTAAGTTTTAAATATGTAAACATTTGGATAATTACAGGGAAAATATGATGCCACAGAAAAATGCATTAGGAGCTATTTATAACCACATAGTTAAAACAACAAACCTTTGCTAAGTAAACTGAAGCAGAACTTGGGTTGTCATTTCAAGACTCAGTAACTTTGTGATGGTGTTCACAATGGCACTTATGAATAGCTGCTAGCTTAGTGTACATTTTGGTTTTTACTCACTATTGACAGGGATTCATACCTCCATTTTCCAATGCTATCTGCTTTACAAATTAATCCTGGAAGACAGAATATGCAATTTCAGCATGCTACGAATGCAGTTGGAACCATTCAGCCTAACACAGAATGCGGAAACTATGTATTTACGTATGCAACCATAGTTAAGGTCGTACTACCTTTATTCGAATGTTTAAAGTGCGAACTGCATAGCGCATTTGACCTTTAGTTTTTCGCACATACTCAGGTTGACATTATGCAGTTTTGAAAAGGGACTTTCGACCTTTATGCATTTGCATGACTGTGATTCGCTGTTGTAAAGGTAAACCTGAGTGGATAATGGATGTAGAGTTTTATTCATCCCATCCAAGGTAGAAATTTGCATTTTTAAAATGGTGTCCTGACTTTCAGACACTGCAAAAGGATAATCATTATTGGTATCACAGAAATGTAGTTCTTGTGACAAAAGTCGTAGAACATAGGCTGTAGAGGCTATTAGGAATGACAGAAAGAGGATGGGTTTGAGGGGGATATACTGACCTCCATAAAGGAGAGCATCAAATTCAAGGTTAAAGAGGAATGTGAGTGCTACCACATGAGTGAGGAAAAGCAGTGGGGATAACAGAACCTAAGGTAAGTGTCCTGGCAATTGAGGTAGAAGAAAGAGGGGTATTTTACTGCCCCCAAAAAGCATCAAGGGAGTTGAATTAGTAATTATGAGAAAAATAAAAGGAACAGTCTTCTAAGGGAAAGCTGCAGGATTTCAGGTTATTACAAAATGAAGATTTCAACCAACAGACCAACAGGCCAAAAGATAAATAATTCTGGATGGGCCCAAACCACCGTTGAGAGAGTCAGTTGTGTTCAGGTCAAGGTGGTGTTAACCAAGAGTGATCATACCACTGCAATGTTTCGAGCAGATTGTAAGAGTGCAGAATGGCAGTGGTGTTGGATTTTAGGAGAATGAATTATGCTGAGCTGTAGAGATGACCAGAGAAGAATTTGTGGTCTGGGGAGCAAACAGAGAGAGAGAGAGAATAGTATACACAGTTGTTCGGAATAGAGTGGTAAGGGCTAGAAATAGGTTTCTGAGGAAGATACTGAGAAAGGGCCATTGTGGCTACACAGCAAAACTAAGTGTCTGGTGCCATACAGAGAATAAAAGAGTGGGAGGGAGGGGGGTATTTGGAAGGTAAGGGAAACACAGTGTACAGAGAATAAAAGAGTGGGAGGGAGGGGGGTATTTGGAAGGTAAGGGAAACACAGTACAAAGAAGCCAGCAGAAGGCCAAAAACAGATGAGAGCAACAAAGCTGCACATTCAAAGAAGGTTGCGAAAAGCGGACAAATAGCTTTTTTAAGTGTATAGCAGAAAGAGGGAGCTGATGGACAGACTTGCCTATGCTGAATAAAGATGAAGGTGAAGTCCCGGGAAAGAAGATGAAGCAAGTGAATACTTTGCTTCAGTCTTTACAAAACAAAGCAATGGGAGGGAGCCTGCTTGAAGGGAAGGAATGCAGAGTGGGCAGAACTGTGGACAGATATCAAAATAACAAGAATATGGAAAGAGAACTGTGTGATGTTAAGAATGATAATCACATGGACTGGATCCCTGCATCTTCAGGAGTCTAGCAGTAGTGATAGAGACTGTAAGTTATTAGAATCTGATTTGCTACATGAATTTTTGGTTCTGCAAAACAGTTGCTTCATTGTGAAGCTCTTATCCCTGAGATGAGAAACAAGTAACTTTCTAGTTTATTCTATCTTGGCTAGTTAATACTTGGAGACATAGAGGAAGATGAGGACCTGAAGCACCAGAAATTAACTCTTATTGCATCAGCTACAGTTAAAGTAATGCATCATTACAATGTGATTATTGTCTGATTTATTTTAATTATTTTGGAATATTTCTAAAATAGGTTTTCTGTTAATAATGATTAAGTAGACATTCGCTTGCTGCAGTAACACACACACACACACACACACACACACACACACACACACACACACACACACACACACACACACACACACACACACACACTTGCTTAGCATGGATTAATATGCTGTTCCATTTATACAGATCTACTTTTCAATAGTAATTTCACTGTTGGTCCTCCAGTATGGACACATATTGATTGATCCCTACAAATAACAGGATATCCTATTTGTAGTAATGTGTACCAAAATCATAAATGTAATTAATAAATATCTCCTAGAAAGGACAGTCCATTCAAAGGAATGGAAAATACCTTCCCACACATAGTACAATAACATCATAAAATGCACTCGGTAGGTCGTGCAATGTACTTGCATATATTTTTAAATTTTTGACATTTTAACGTCCTTCAAAGTTTCATATAGCTTTTTGTACAATGTTCTACATTTTGAAAGTAATGCTAGTGGAGCTGGCAGTACTCAAGCATCTACCTCATCTTTTATTTTGTTTTGAATGCCAGATGTTAATGGTGTCAGAAATAATTACAGTTAAGTTGTTTCATCTTATGCTTAAAAAATGTTTTAGCTGTACCCTCCAGAAAATCTCTGCAGGGCAATTTGTCTGAGAATTAGAATTTATAACTTCAGAAATGTTTTTTTTTTTTCCTGACTGGGATCATGATATTCAACAAGTTTGAAAATATATAATTTGTTATATTATTGCATGTTACATGGAGAAAGATACCTGAAAGGTTATAATAAATTTAAGTTTCAAGAGGGGAAATGGAAAGTATTTTGCTAAAGAGGCAGAAGTTTCAGAGCTATAGTAACCTGCTAAGAAATCTGCCATATAGCCACTATTTAGTCATGCTGAGGATAGAAGGTCCTATTGAAAATATTGATCTGTGCATTACTGTCTTAAAGAGCTGATCTGAAACAATGAGTTTGGTGAGTTTGATGATTGATTCTTTAGTATATAATAGAGGCATAGGTTGTATTAGAAATGGTCAAACAATAGGAAGATTGTTGAGAGGGGTAGATTTAGATTTTAATAAAGAAATAATATGTACTGAGTGAAAGTAATTCATCAAATTTGAAGAGCTCACGGAGCAGCTGAAATTGTGTGATATTGCCTGAATGACAAAAAGTGAAAAACAATCAAAATAGAGTAAATGTAAGCTTGAATGTCATGAAAATTGTGTAAATGAACTCTACATAAAATGTGGCTATATGCTTGATAGGAAAAAATGTTAGTGATTAATCAGGTGTGAAAATGCTGTGAGAGAAATCATATTAACAAAGTGTGCACAATGAAAAAAACAACCTAAGAGATTTTGTGTAGTGAAAGGAAATAAGAAAACCGGTTGAAGGCATAAGATAATTTGTGACAAGAGGAATCAGTCAGAAATTTAAATAGAGATGTTCAAAATTTATATTCAAACGTTAGTGTTTAGACATTACTATGGAAATAGTAATGTTTGCTGAAGTATTCAGAGCACCACATCTGAAAGAAAGCAATTTGAAATGGCATATTTGTGAATTTTTACTTGTATAGGTCATTGTGTAAAAACATTTTGTCAGAAAGTACTTGATTGGAAATGGAAGAACAAAAAATGTGATTTGCTTTTAGTGGGAAAGGAATCTGTATCTGTAGTGGGTATTTGATTTGTCAGAAGCTTGGCTTGTTGAAAATAGATCATACTATAAATGCCCCGAATGAAGACTTGCTTTGCAAATAATTTAATTTATTTACTGATCTTGGCTGTTTGCCAGGTATTCATCATATTCAGCTCAGTTCTGCAGTGTTATCAAGAAGGAAAATTGTAATACTTTTGTAAAGTAGAATAAAAATGAGTTGAAGAGAGGGGGCATGTGGACACGTTTAAGCAACCAAATGTGTTGCATGAATGGGTGAATAACATGGCTACTGTTATGAAGCCTGATAAGATTTCTGTTTGCACTATCTGGATAGAGTCCCTTGGTATAGAAATATTTGTAGATGAAATAAGCATATGTGACAATGCAGAAGGTTTTCTTGGAGATAAAAATGTAGTCAAAGCAAAATTGTGATTCTATAAAGTAAGGTGCAACTAATTTGTTATTAAGGCATGATTGAAATATTTAAGAACCTCAAGACAGTCTATAAATACCAAGTTAGCATACATTTTCAAAAGAAGAGATCATTTATTGGAGCAAGAGGACAGACTTTTTAAAACAGATTGGAAGACTTGAGGTAGTATTTTCTTTTTCATGACATGAGTGGCATATAGTTGGAAACATCCATCTGAAGAGATAGTACTTTCAAAAACATGGCATAACTCTAGAAAGCATACCATAAACATACATCATTTCTTACACTGAGTGGAAAAAAAAAGAAATGAGCCATTAGTTTAGTAAGGCCTGCAGATTATCCAAAAGGTAAGGAAGCTGTCAGACTAACTGACTAAGTCATTCTTTGCTGCAATCCCCCTTTTTATTACTTATCCTTCTTTGACAACTGCTACTTATCATATTCACCTAAATGTCTAGTTTATGATGAATCTGTAATAACTAAATTTCAGATATTGCCTGAACTCACAAAGAGTCTGCTATAATCTCTTTGCATGTTTTTCTCTCACTAAATATGTTTTTGGAACTTTTCTCCATAGGCCTCCACTGAAAAGGGGCCTTGCATAACCCAATCAGAACTTTCTGTTAACCAAATGCAAATAAATAAATAAGATACTTTGTCTAAAACCAGCATCTAGGTTTGTATGAGGTAAGCCATCCCCCTCCACACACACACACACACACACACACACACACACACACACACACACACACACACACACACACACTCACTCACGCACACACACACACACACACACACACACACACACACACACACACACACACACACACACACACACACACACACACACACACACACACACACACACACACACACACACACACACACAATCTTTCAGTAGAAACAAGACCAATCAATTCATATTTATAAATCTGACAAGTGTACAAAGGCAAGTGACATATGTTTAAGGCTAGTAGTTCATGTGATTCCCTTTTTTTAGTCTAACAGGTAGAAACACTAATGAAACATGTGTAATTTGAGATTCTTTTGTGCCCTAAAACATTGTTGGGCTTTACTGTTAATGCTCCACGTTTTCTTTGTTGCTAGTGTTTACACCTGCAGGGCTTTTAAAGCTGTCTTTGTAAACTGAAAAAGCCTAATTTTCCATCTCTTACTGAAGAAACAGAAACATAGTTTTGCATCCTACTGCATTTGTAGAGTTTGAATTCTTCTATAAGTACTTCATGGAATGTGAATGCAGCTGCAAATTATCCCCAAGGTGTTACCTCATTAAAAAATAAATGTTTTTCTATTCAGATGTGTGTACACATAAAATGGAAATTAGAAGTGCTGAATTAAAACCTTTCAAGTAATGTCAGATGCCTTCCCCTCTAACATAACCATCTGCTAAGCTCTGATCTTTTGTTTAAGAACACAGCTTTCATAAAATAAGTTACTTAAGCTTTTTATTTATATTAAAAAGACTTACATATAACAGGTATTACAGTCTTTATGAATTTAAAAGTGAGTAGTAAGCCTCAGATTTTGGACATTTCTGTATATGCATCTGTACTTCTTCAGCCGAAATCTGTTCAGCAGTCAAGGCCTTGAGCTGATAAAAGTGCCATTCCAGCAGTTCTCATGAATTATAGCAGCTCCCATGAGTTGTAAGATCTTCCTGTATCCTTGTCAAAATATTCCCGAAATGTGTATATTTCATCTTTGTGGAGCTAATATACAACCTAGAACACAGAATTTTATTCACAAATTCCATATACTTGCATGGTTTATGTGGAATATCTGTAGGCAGTGTTTTTTGTTAAAAAAGATGTTGAATATTGTAAATGCTTAGAATGCAGAAATATTTAAGTATTTTATTTCTTAAGGTTAGTGTACGGTGAAGCCCCACATAAAAAAATTGCATTTGAATTCCACTTGTGATCTTATTTTTATTCAAGGGAAATTCAAATTATTTTTGCTTACATTCATTTCACAGAAATTGTTGTAAAAAAATGAAGAAGGTCAAAGGTCTTTGATTTAATATTATATGGCAAAGCAGAATAAATCAGTGGAGATCTGTCTTTTTATCACACGGTTTTCACTGTGCAATGTTTATTTTCTTGTACAAGTGATAGTATAACTACTTTGCTATCTTTCCTAATAATTATCATATAAAAATGCATAAGATGTTTGAGATATACACAAAAGGCCTATTGTTTTTCTTTCACATAAAGAGGTGAATGTGGCACAGTGGGCAGCAGGTAACACTGCTAAGTCAAAGCACTTGGTGCGTCAGCTTGATTTTGACATGGACTGCCATCTGTGGACACTGTGTAAGTCCTTCCTATGTCCTCATGGAATTTTGCTTGATGACAGTTTCCATATGAAAGCATGCTGCAGATAAATTGCCAGTCCTCTAAATTGCATATGTGTGTGTGTGTGTGTGTGTGTGTGTGTGTGTGTGTGTGTGTGTGTGTGTGTGTTATTATGTGTGTGTGTGTGTGTGTGTGTGTGTGTGTGTGTGTGTGTGTGCATGTGTGCAAGTAAGAGAGTGTGTCTGTGTGTGTGTGTGTGTGTGTGTGTGTGTGTGTGTGTTTATGTACATGTGCGCGCATGTGTGTTTATGTACATGTGCGCATGTGCAAGTGTGTGTGTGTGCGTGTGTGTGTGTGTGTTTGTGTGGTAGACTCAAGCCCTTTCCAGGGTTAGTTTTATTACCTTGCCTCCACTGAGTTTTGGAATAGAGTTGAGCTCCATCATGACCCCGAACTGGGTATCACGGAATAAATTAATAGCTGAGTCATTTATGAAATGAGGATTATAAAACAGTTTTTCACAGTGTAGCTATACAACTGAGTTATAATAGTACAGGCTACTTGCAGCTGTGCCAGATGCCTATAAAATGAGTGATATAGCAAGAAGGGGTAGATTGTTAATCTAATTCCTGTGACATTTCATAGCAAAACACTTGATGTTATTATTATTATTATTATTATTATAGCTTGTTGCTTCACATACCACCTTAAGAATTATGTGTTCTCTTGTAGATTATATAATATTAATGATTTTCTACTGGATATACCAGGAGACTTGCTTGCTCTGTTTCCTCTGCCTTAAGTTGCTCACTGCTTAGATAATAATGTGTAAAGGCTCAAAGACATGTACTTTACTGTTCTCTGAAGTGAAAAGCTAGCAGATGAAGTGTGATAACTATGTACATGATTTAATACAGATCCAAGTTGGAGTGCCACTGTGAAATGACAATATAGAAGATTATGCCCTAACTGGGAGGAACTTCTTCATGCCACATACATCACTTCACATAGTGCCAGTTAGTTCTAGCCTCACCGTGATGAATTCAATGGCGATCTGCCATGTGATTACAGATCTGCCCCCATCATTGTGGGAGCACCAGATTACAGGCAGAAACTTACCCTCCCTCCTGAAATGAGCAAGCCAATGACTGATATTCCTTTCCATCCCTTTCTGTTTTAATTCTCTGGCGCCTGAGTCATTAATCGAGCTTAGAAAATGTGGGTCACAACCAGGGCTCCATCCCTGTACATTGTGGAGTCAGATTATAGTGGAGATACAAACTTTATACCATACAAACATCAGAGACACACGGAAAATATATTGCAAAGAATTACAGAAACGTTAAATGAACATGATGTGATCGCGTGGGTTCATCCAGGACTTGCGGTAAAAAAAGTGGATAAAACAAATTCTCTAGTTAAATGGGCAAAGGTAGCATTAATAATTTTAACTAGGTGTCTACATTGATCTTATCCTTTGTTTGATTACTAAAACATGTAAAATAATTAAATATCAACATTTAAATACTAATTGTAACAGAAAGTAACACCATCTGGAACGAGGACACCTTAATAGTTACAGTAGCTCTCTGGGGACCACATTAGTGAACAGAAATATTCAGGTATGCTGAAATACACTAACCAGACTGGTGGAGTCATATGAATAGAAGGAGTCAAAGGTGGGTACCCTCAGAGAGCATACCACCCACACTGGTGGTCTCATATGTACTAAGAGGAGGCAGTGCTAGAACATACCACCCTCACTGGTGGCCTCATATGAACTAGCAGGAGACAGTGCTGGATACCCTGCAGATATTGAGTGCTCTCCTGGCAAACATTAAATGCTCAAGCAGTTCTGATCACAAGAACATTAATTATGCCCTGACTTTACATCAATCTTCATTCTTACTCTGACATTAAACAAACTGAACCTTGAAAAAAGTAAAAATGTGACAGTCTGAACCTACTTCGGGAGGAGAAGAGTAATTTCTTGGTGAGGGAGCACTCCCACCACAGATTGCATATGGAACATTTAACACAGACCTGTACTCCATTTCTTTAATGTCTATACAGACTTGATGTCATTACATTATAACCTTTGAAGCAGGAAATAAAGCCCTATTTGCTATCCTTTAACATTACATATGTGAATCAGACAGTCAAAAATGCTCTAAAACACACAGAAGAGCATCTTATATCCCATGACTTCTGGGATCCACTGGAATCCCAAATCCAAGCCTACTTTAGCGTTTATGTCCAGCAAAGTTTTAGCAATATTTTTTTATGAGGTGGGATTTCCAGAACACGTTTCATCAGAAGTTTGGCGATTTTGTGCTTGCTCATATTTTCTAACTGCATCCTGCCCTTGGAATATATGATACTTACATTGGTATATTCTTATTGTTTAAAAAGAGCAATATAGTTTCAATATAGTTTTTTTATATTGCATAGCTTATAAACAATGGGATTGTGTCTAGATCTAGGGATGCCATTGTCCCCCTTTACTCAGCCCTCTTTAGGCCAGTCATTCTATATAATGCCCCCTTTGTCATGTATCTGTCCAGACACTTGCAACAAATAGAATGCCCACAGGCATACCTTACTGAAAGGATATAAGGCCTAAAGTACATGTCCTACCTGGACTGACTCAAAGCCTTGTCACTATACTCGATATCCTACACACTGCTAAGAGGTGACCGGTGTCTGGCATACAAGGCACACTTTGACCCATTACAGATGGAATTACTGTGCATCAGCAAGTCAAATGGCACCAGAAATACTTGGTCTAGGGATCTAAACCTCTTCTGCAACATCAACAGAATGGTTTGGGTGGATAGGTATATCCTGCAGAGAATACCGCTGCTGTGAAACGGACTCCCCATCCACATAAGACAAAGTTCATCCCTCTGTATATTCAATTGTAATGTAGATGGATGGATGGGGAAAATTTACCCCAGGACTGTCTGCTGTACTAATGATGGAAAGAGGGAGCTCCTAAAGGGTGTATATCATGTTGTCGAACTCTTAAAAGTTCAAAAGTCATATGGTCAACACCATATGATCGAACTTTTAAAAGTTTCAACGGAGATCTCGGTACAGTGCAGAATGAGAAGATTTCCCTTTTCTGCACTGTAGTACGATCCCAGAGTTGGTATATTTAAAGAGCAGGGGTGGGGGTCAGGTACATTTTTTCTTTAGTTTATTTTTTTTTTACATTTTCAAACTTTTAAAAGTTCGATCATATGGTGTCGACCATATGACGTTCAAACTTTTAAAAGTCTGATTATTTAATATAGAAGTGCTCCTAAATGCGTTATTCCCTTGCACAAGTCCCCTTAAATTATCTAATATCGGATCCAAGTTATTCTTAATAGGGATAATATATAATTGATGACCCTTGGATGGTTATGGCTAATCTACAACCAAATGAGATGTTATTTTGAGCATAAAAAGGACAATTGACTAGGCTTAAAATTGCCCACAAAGGGAGCTAGTCTAGTATTTACCTATGAACCTATAATGCACGCATTTTGTACAAAAAAATGTGCTTAGAATAATCAACAAAATTCATGCTATATTTGTTGGTTAGCTTAATTGAAGAAACAATTACATCTAAATGACTGGACATGTGACACAAAGGATTAAGGATTTGATCTGCTAATGACTTTCATGATGAGGGCAGTTTGAGTCCATTGACTCCATTTCTCTTGCCATTCTGAACAAGTCACAAATCACATAGAACTCATGGGTCCTGAAAATGGTACTCATGCCTTTTTGGGTAATAATTTCTCAAAACATAACATTAAAAGAGTGAGTCATTTGTATTGGACCCATGCTTGCACTTTGGGTCTGGAAGTCATATTTTATTGCTTGCTTTAAATGGTCCAGCTTCAAAGTAAATTTTGAAAAAGAACATGAAAGCAATACATTTGTGGGTGAGCTGCCATTGTAATTAGTTATTTTGTCTGCATTGAATCAACACTAGCACTTCAGTTATTTTCCCTTGCTTTTCCTTATTTTATTTTTAGATTACATTTTCTCACATACAGTACTGTGATAAGGAAGTGGTATGCTTTATCAACACCAGCCATATGTTATTGCTTCCTGAGCATGCTTTTTATCTTAAGTTGCGGACCTCTTTTGGCTTATTTAAAATATGGATTTGATTAATACAGTGCAAACATTTGAGGACATCCTGTTGTGTAGCTTTTGTTTTATTCTCTGATTTTTTTTTTTTTTTTGCTGGCTAGACATAAGGTCAGACTATCTGATAAGATATGAAGCATCAGTTATGTGTTATTTACTCTGAGTTTGCTGACTAACTTCCAGAAGTAGCTGGCATAATAGCGAATTCACAGCTTTACAGGCACTTTTCTTTGGAAAGATTTTCACATTGCAGCATTGGTGATATAGTGAAATGAAATCATATATATATGTGTGTGTGTGTGTGTGTGTGTGTGTGTGTGTGTGTGTGTGTGTGTGTGTGTGTGTGTGTGTGTGTGTGTGTGTGTGTGTATATATATATATATATATATATATATATATATATATATATATATACATATATATATATATATATATATATGAGAGAGAAAGAGATTGAGTTTTCATGAATATCTATGACTTCGTTTTTACTTTTTTAAGTCAGTATAATTATATTCAGACCAATAAACCTAAACCCCGCTAGCTGTGCAGCACAGCATAAGTAGTTTGCCTATACTTTGGAAACACAGGGCCTTTAAACCCAGTTGATGCCCATAAAGATTAAAGTGCCTGGAAAATAACGCAGCCAAGCTAGAACTATTTTCTTGAAGTAAAAAAGTCACGGACATTTAGAAGCCATGTAGCTGAAACACTTGATGTCCTCAGTGGGTCATTTGCATATATCCCATGGGCCTCCATTACAGGAGTTTTTAAGGTATCACACAGTGAAAACTCTAGCTTGGCTGGGTTTTTCTTGCAGTTTTGTCTGTGTGTCCTTTTTACCCTTTGCCTTGGATGTTAGTTGGGATATTTTGCTATGCTGTACTGCTACAGGAGTTTAGCTTTATTGTCTTGAATGTAACCATAAAAACTTTAAAAAAAAAAAAAAAAAAAAAATCAAGTCATAGACGTTCAGAAGCCAGGTTGCTGAGACACTTGATGTCCTTAAAGGAACGATCCTTTGTTTATATCCCATGGGTCTCTGTTATAGGAGTTTTAAGTATCACACTGTGAAAACTTTATCTTGGTTGTTATATATATATATATATATATATATATATATATATATATATATATATATATATCACCACAAACCACAATAAAACCGACTAAATAACCAAAAAGCACAAATGGCACTTTGAGCTGAAGAAAATTTATATATATATATATATATATATATATATATATATATATATATATATATACACAGCTTGATATCACTTACCCAAACTGCATGACATCGAATGGCTGATGTGCAAAGTCACGTTTTTTAAGGGGCAGGAAATCGAATGACAAGTGGTTGAACGAGGTTAGTCGAGAGTTAAGAGGTTAGATGGAAAAGTGACGTACAGAGACTGTGGAGGGAGGTCGCGCTTCAGTGTGGAACAGGGAAGTAGCCCATTTCCTCACTGTAGTGCGATCTCGGAGTTGGTATATTTAAGTAGGGGGGTGTGGGGGTAGAGCCCCCCACATGAGGGTTGCAGAGGGGCATAGCCCTCTTGCAAAATAGTAGAGGTGAGCTAACTGCCGTGTCTGGAAGAGGGAAGTGTCGACATTATGGAATGCACTTTATCATGCATACTATTTTCGATATTCCTCTCTTTTGATGTTTTAAGTTTAGATGTTATTTTTCGGTTGAATGCATGTTTGATGTTAGTGCATTCAACCTTATCATGGAAACCTATATATACATATATATGGGTTTACTTAAAATAATCTAAACTCAGAAGTATCTAAACACAAAATATCAACATAAAATAACCAAACTCAAAAACAGCTAAGCACAAAATGTTGGCAAAATCAAAATGATGCCAGGGAAGTGTTTGTCTCCTTTCCCCCATTGTTGTATGACCTCAAAGATGATATGTATAATTAGCAGTGGTTGTGGGAGGTAGAGGGGGACCTGCTCCTCTGCTAAAACATTGGTTTTAGATGTAGATACATTTTGTTAATGAATGTTAGTTAAGTATATTTTGGAGAAGTTTTGTATATTCATATTATTAATGGACATGGTATGAGTACTTGATTAAAGGTCACATGTATTTAGTTTACACATTAATTATTAAGTACAAACATTGAAAACATTTATGATTACTGTATTTGTCAAAATTAAATCAAATTTCAGAGAAAATTCATTCATATGGAAGGGTATTTATGCTGGATTGATTATAATTATATGAAAGAATATATGTGATGCATAATGTTTGTAACTGTGAACATGTTAGCATGATTTGTTTTTTCTATATAAATGTAGGTTTGCCTGTGTGTTAAGTGATAGTTTAATAAAGATTTAATATTCACTACCTCAGATACAGTTATTTAGACTTCAATTTCCATTTTTTGCAGGCAGCAGAATTAAGCTTAACAAGGCCTTACTATGTCTAGACAATTCAGATCCTGGATTCCTAGCTCAAAAAAAAAACTCCTTAGTTACACTCAGTTGTTCACCCAATATTTATGACAGAGTACTCTTCAGGGAATTTTTAAAGTTTGCCAACTTATACTCCCGCAACATATGTTTCCAGTTACTTTTTTCTTCCCCATCACACCTCCAACATTTGCCATCTACCTGAGGAAAAATTCTTTGGAGTCAACTTGTGCTATAAATGTACCAATGCAAGCACTTCCAAGCAAAAATCCTAAATCTTCTAGACTTTGTTGCAGTAGTTATGTCCTCCCATTGTTTGCTTATGAATTGGCTATCTAGTCATTCTTTCCAATCTTTTCTAAAGCCCTCTATTTATTCCTGTAGTTATCATGCAACATTTTGTATGCTCTACTAATTATCCATTTTTAACAACAGCTTTTGTTCTACATTCAACAAAAAAATCTTTCAGACCAGACCTTTCACTTAAGATTCCCTGATTCCTTTCTCTTTGCCTATACTTTGATATCAGTCCCTGATAGAGAAGGCAGTCTCCAGCTTGCAGTCCAAATGACTTCTTGGTCTCTTCCCATTCTGTTGCATTTCCCTGTCTAATTATTTGCTCCCAATACCTTGGCTCCTTTGCCAGTTTTCTCCAGTAAATTCCAGCCCCCTTGCCTATCGTTTGCACCCCTAAAAGGAGGCACCCCTATCAGCAAAATTTTCTCTCTCCATTATCTTTTAAATTCGTTCTTAGACTACTTTCTCCGACTTTATGAATACAGTATTTTATTTTTCTTAAATATCTGCATCCAGAATCACAAAATCTCTCCTTTTTTCTCACCCCCCCACTTTGTCATCATCCCTTTCCCCTTTGAATTATAGCTTTCTGCTTGTGTTATGCATATGAGCTTTAACTTACCCCACTTGACCCTTGCACTCTTCCCATCCCAGATAAAATTCTTCAACTCTATCAATTACTTTCTACAACTTTTCCTCTAGTTCATAAAAATATGCCTTTCATGTATATAAAACTAAAGAGCCTAAAAACATGTTCACTGCTTGTATCTTGTAATCCCTATCCATAAATATGAGTTTCCAGTTTCTCAGTTTTTGCATTGTCTTTTGTTTAGTCTCTTCCCGCATACCATTAGTTGCCACAACAGAACCATTTTTAATCCATATAATTCTAAATACTTCATTTTATCATGTCCCCACAAATATGGGTATTGCTGAACCAATTCATGTGTGGGTAAATAGTTTAGGCCTATATACCCTTTCTTTGGCTTTATTAATTTTATATCCTGAAAAGACCCGGAACTGATTCAGAATGTTCCACAACACTGAGGTGTCCTTTTCTGTTTTTATCAGGTCAAAGTAACATTGTCTGCAAATAAAGCCAACTTTTCTTGATTACCATATCAATTATATTCTTGAATGTCTGAGTTCCTTATTTTCTTTGCCTATGGCTCTAAATATAACACAAATAACAAAGAGGAAAGAGGACACCCCTGCTTGGTTCTTTTGTTTAGACACAACTTATCAGAGAGGAACCATCCCACTTTAATTTTTGACTTATATCCTCCTAATCAACCTTATTATTGTATCAGGGAATGCAAATACTTCCATTTCTCTACTCATAAAATCCAGTGTTACTCTGATGAATGCTTTCTCTGCGTCAAGACCCACCAATAGCAGTATTTTCTTACATTCTGCTTTACCCTGGATCATCATTGTTCTATTAATGTTGTCAGATGTTTGTCTCGCCTCCACAAAACCACACTGATCCATGTCTATGAATTTTGGTAACACCTTTGCCATTCTTTTAGCCATTATAGACATAAATACTTTATAATCATGATTTAAAATTGAAATGGGCCTACATGAAGCTAGGCCTGGTGGGCTTTTACCATCTTTAGGTATTACAGCCACCACAGCTTACTTCCAGGATGTTGGTGCGTCCTCTCCTTTTAAAATACTGTTAAGCAAAACCTTCTAGATATTTATCACCTTCTTCCCAATAGCTTCCAAACTTCCATAAGAATATTATCTATTCCTGGAGACCTTCCTGCAGATTGACTGTACATCACCATTTTTATTTCATCTCCTCCTGTCTTAACTGTTAACTGTTGAATCTCATCTACTGCTAATCTTGGCATAACAATATGTTCCATTATTATCTCCACTGGTGCTTTTTTATTGATTTCCACATTCCTCTGCTTTACACAGATTTTGATAACATTTCCAGAATATCTCTAATACATCTGTGGGATCACTGGTTATTTTTATTGTTATAAGCTACCTAAGTTTGGCAACAATTCTTTCTACTTTCTGTTGCCTAAGTTGTTGTGCTAAATGTTTTTTTTTTTTTTTGCTCTGGAGTTATTGTTGAAAACAGTTGCTTAACAGCAATCATTCTAAACTTATGCATATTATCCAGATGCTCCCTTATTTTCTCTTTAGTGGTCTGCATTTGCACCTCTTCTTGTTCTGTGAAATCCCCCTTATTCTACAATACTTCAACCTTTGTCAGCCCATGTAAATAATTATTTTTATTTCTTAACCATATCCCTTTTTTATTTCTACCATATTTTAAATTCCATTTTCATTTTATCCCACTCACTAGCTATAACTTCTGAAGAAATTTCTGTTTTCCATAACAACTCGAGTAATATCCACTACCCATTCCTTAAATTGCTGTATTTTTATCAGGAAGAGCCAGTGACTCATATAGCAATAACCCACGCCTGGGTGTGGGTAATGCGGGATTTACCCACGGTTGGCGTGGTTTCGCCCGAGGGACCAAACAAAGACAACCGTGGGTAAATCCCGCATTACCCACACCCAGAAGTGGGTTATTGCTATTATACTATGACATTATTTAAGAAAATAAATAATTACTTTTCTTAAATAATGGCATTATATACGCCTCTTTGCTGCCCTTCCGCAGCTGTCTGGTATCCACGGCAGTTCTGATGTACTGCGCATGCCTACACAGTACATCAGAGCTGTGGCCAGCAACGGATAAAGCAAGATCTCCATTGCTTTTTACTGTTTGCTATGTTAAATGGGTTTAACATAGCGAGAGTTTAAAATAAGCAACGGAGATGTCCGTTGCTTATTTTAAAGCTGTCTCGCTATGTTAAACCCATTTAACATAGCGAAACAGTAAAAAGCAACAGAGATCATGCTTTCTCCGTTGCTTTTTTTTTTTTTAAACCTGTCTCGCTATGTTAAATGGGTTTAACATAGCGATACAGGTTTAAAAAAAGCAATGGAGATCTCTGTTGCTTTTTTAAAAGCTGTCTCGCTATGTTAAACTCCTTTAACATAGCGACACAGTGTGTAAAAAGCAACGGAGATCTCTATTGCTTTTTTTAAACCTGTATCACTATGTTAAACTCTTTTAACATAGCGAGACAGTGTTTTAAAAGAGACTTATACCAATGGAAAAAGTCCGGGCGACCGGACCTTTTTCCATTAGTATAAGTCGATTTGCAATGTGCACGCTGGCCAATCAGCGTGCACGTTTTGGAATATTAATGGGGGGTCATGGTATAATTTTTTTTATTTCATTACCCTACATTTTTATCCTGATTGTTGGTGCATGAGCTGAACATACCACTCAACCTGTTACAGCAAGAAATCTGGACAAAGCCATAATTAATGGGGGGACAAAGGTCCAAAAATAGGGACAAGTTTTAATACAAACTTAGAACGTTGATAGAATAACAGGTTTTGTGTTAGCATGAATTTTCTGAAGGGTATAAAGCCTGAAACTGAAATGTCATCCTTTTCTGACTTCGGTATTTAATGACTTGCCAATGATTTGCCAGAAAACCAAAATTTTATGAAAAATGGACCAAAAATAAGAGGAAAAAATCTGGGCATTCTGTGAAAATCTGTACAATTGAGAGGCATGGATATGAAATAGTTAATGGATTTGTGCCAAAGCTTTCAATTAAATACACATGTTCCTGTGAAATATAATTTTATCTAGTCTAGCCCAGTTATTGTACTTTGAGAAATAATATGCAAATTCTCAAGTTCCTACTACTGAATTCATGTCTTTCATACCAAATATTTTCATGTATTTCTTCAGAAATCTACACTCTCTTTTGTTATATTTTCCCTTCTAGGTCCCCAGATACATTCTTACTGTACTGTTGCAAATCATGTTCCAGTCCCACCTATAAGTAATATTCCCTGCTGAAAGCTGATTATTTTTCACAACATTTTCTTAAACTTCATCATAGCAGTTTTAGGGGGAATGTAAATACATGCCAGCATAATCCTCTACCCTTGCAGTAGCCACTTACTGCCACAAGTCTACCATTACTGTTTTTCCCTCTTCTGGCACTATTGGAGCTCCTCTAGCAATTAGTATAAGTACTCCCCTTCTCTTTGTTTGTGATACTCTGCTGACTATCCATCCTGAGATCCTTTCTTTATTAGATTCCCATGCTTACTTCTTTCCAAATGTGTCTCCTGTAGCATTGCTGTTTACACTCTGCATTCATTAATAAACTTTAGTACTTTTAACTTTTTCTCTATACCCATGAGGCAATATATTTAAAGTAGCCATTATGATAGCAAGTTATTATTCTCACCTATTATATATATGACAGCTTTGTAAAATTTCTTTTACCATCTTTTGTGTTACATGTGCCCACTAATATTTGGCAGGTTAATCCTTTATACAGTTTTTTCTTGTCATCTCCATTTGAACATGTATCACACTTTACAAGATTTTGTGTTTTAATGAAAACCATAACACACACACATACACACACACACACACACACACACACACACACACACACACACACACACACACAAAAGAACATCCCCATGACCTGTAAATTAAAAAAACACACACACAAAACTGTGTACAACTTCAGATAATGAAGTTTAACCCTCCTGGTAGGAACAATTGTCCCAAACTGACAGCTGCACCAGCAAGCATTAACTAACCTGTAATTAAGGTTATCCATGCTAAAGAAGATGTTATAGCATATGCCCCTACTTACACTAATTGTTGTTTGCTCTTGTCTTATCTTCATTCCCTTCCCAGCTGTGAAAACACTTTATATGGTTTCAGAAAACATTAACTTTTAGCCTTAAGAAAAAGTGTTCTGGCTGTCTTTAAATAAACTAAATTATACACTATTCTATTAAATGCATTGCAGTATTTAAGTAAAAGGAAAACTGCTATCTCTTATTAACTTCCATTAATTTCAAACTTTTTTTTTTTTTAGCAGTTTGTCCTTGTACCTTTTAATTTTATGTTTCTCACTGAAAACAATGTCTGGGCCTCTCATTTATTGTCTTTACCTTTAGTCAGCTTGTTTTCATGGAAACATAACAACAGATTGTTCTTCAAAATTAGCAGTCTGCATTTATTTGCTAAAGGAAAACTGTTTGCAACATTGCGATCGCACATTAAAAAATACTTGCTTAAACAAAAAAAAATGTCATTAGATTAAGCCAAGGGCATTAATCCAGGCATTCAACTATGCAAAAGTAAAACAAAACATTTCAAATCTAGATATATTATATTGTATTTAGTCTACTTTTGTACCTCATCTCCTACCCCAAGAGACCAAGATTATAGCCCATTAACTCAGACATGCTTTTGTCCAGTCTTTCTTCTTTTTTTACAGTGTAATGCCTACATTTCTTAAAACTTTTATGCTTGCTTACTTCAGTATCTTCATCGCACACAGCAATCACTAAAATACTTTACAATATAGTATGAAATTTATGCAAATACTAAGAACATAATTATTTTTACTTACAATTGCTTTCTTTCTTTTTTTCCTTTTAGTGTCCTTCCAAATATCTGTGACATGAAATGGGCCACATGACTGTTAGTCCCACACAGGTTTAACAAAGTCAACAAAAGTCTAACCTTTCACAACTACTTTTTCATGTAAAGTCATATTTCAGAAATGTGATTGATGCTTTGTAGTATCTCATTTATTCACTAAGTTCATTTATTGCTAGTCTTCTTCATTGTCATTTCCATCTCACAACCCTAGACTCTGGTTTAAGTCCAAGGTACTCCTAATTCTTCTAGTCAACTCCTGCACTTTTCCCTGTCTGACTAGCAATTTTCTTTGGAACACCGGAAATGGTTCAATTGGCAAAGTCTCTATATGAGCTTTATTATCAGAAGAATGAGAAGCAGAGACCACTTCTGTTTGATGGCTCAATTTCTGTTGGACAAACTTTTGCATTTCCTCCTTAACCTTGATCCTCTAGCAAAAATAATCTGAAGATGGGTGGATACAGCAGTTTGAATCTCACATCTACCTGTCAACATTCCTGACTGCTGGGATACATTTGTTGCCCTTCTGCTTGGTGTACAATGAATACATATTTTCCACAAACACCCTACCTTCTCCAGTTTTAATACTTTGCCTTTCTGCCACAGTTTTGTTTGGATCAACTTTCTATTGGTATGATTTGGGTGGTGCAGTGGTGCAGTGGTTAACATTGTTGCCTCACAGCAAGAGGTTCCCTGGTTTACTTCTCAACTGGGGTGCTTTCTGTGTTGAGTCTACTCCTGCATGTATGTGGGTTTCCTCTCACATTCCAAAGACATGCATCTGGAGCATTTCTCCCCAAGCCTCTGATGAAAATAGGCTCTGTCCTAGTTGGACTTTCCCAGTCAACAAATGTTAAATAAATAAATGATTGCATCTTTGCTAGTACAGATCTTGACTGCTTTCTCTTGGCTAGGTTTGAAGCATGCACACAATGTGCCTATTCAGTTAACACATCCTACTGTGGTATACCAGTCTAGTTACTTATTTGTGCTTTCATAAATTAATACAGTCTGTTCCTACCAGTTTCTTTGTTACAGCAGAAAATCTCAGGTTTTCCCTGTCTGCTCTGTACTTTGAGTCTACCATTTTTTTGAAACAGCTCTTCTTGACCAGTCTTATACTTAGCCAGCCTTTTCTTATTTCGATCTCTGATTGTTGCAGTTTTATCAGTTCATCTGAATAGCTGTTTAAAGATTATTCAATTTTTCCAGACTTTTGTTATTTGAGTTGCTAATTACTCCTTCAGTGTTGCATTTATTTTATTCAGCTCTGAGCATATTTGACTTATTTTTTTTTCCTCTAGATTACTGGAAGTCATGTCTTGCATCAAAGCTAAAGCTTGAACTGCTTTTTGCTGAACAGACACAGGATTCTTCCCAGTCAGTGTTTTCTCTTCACCTTTTCTAGCCGATTTTCTTTCAGTCTCTGTAACTTTCTTCTTTGCTGGCATCTAGGCAGTGTATTTACAAGCCAGTAACTGAATTTTACTAAGCCAGGCATAATTACTGGTTCTTATCTATCAGTTCATATTTTCATATGAAGTGAGCTGAAATTAAGCTGTTGATCATTGTGCAGCCATGTTGGAAAGTCCAGTATTTTCCAATTTGTGTAACAAAAAGGAACACATTTTCAAAATTTATATGTATAGAACTGTAATATTATAGCGCACTAGAAACAAATTCTATATAAACTGATTAATCAATGTTATATTTACATATTATATTTTTAATATAAGATACAGGGCTACCATTATAAGCACTACAATTCAACAAGTTACTTCTTTACAACTAAATTTACATTAATAAGTAATGTGCTTAATTCACGGCAAGATATAAAAAAACAAATGTAATCAATGCATTTTATGTAGAAGTACATAAAAACTTTCTTTTTCAAGGGGTTCTGTCTAATGCATCCCCACACCCCCTGTTAATTAAACTAACTCTGAGTAGTGCACTATGCATTTTCAGTGTTATGTATTTAGTGCAATAGGCTGTGCATACCCCTATAAACATTTGTATCATTTTTGTTATTGTGCTGTCTTTTAGTCTAGGTAATGGCTTAAAAAACTTTGCACTAGCTCATTAAGCATGTTAAATAAACTGGAAATAAATAAGTAAAGAGAATGATTGGCTTTGCTAGAACACAAACTTTTTCTCCATTTTCAAGGTAATGTTACCTTAGAGTTCATATATTTGGTGTAGTGATGTGTCGGGGAGGGACATCAACTACCCCGGGCTTCATAAAACAAAATCACCTCATTGTAGATCAAATGGTTTTCTGCCTTATAGTAACCTAAACTATTTAGACAGGCAGTCAACTGTCTATTTTTCATTAAAAATGCTGGCCAACTCAATGCCTAACTCTGTAGTGCCAGGTAGAGATTCCTGACTGCATTTCAAGTGACTGGGATTCAGTTAGTGGTCCTGGCACTGGAGCAGCTGGGTAAGGAATGGGAGGAATGATGGAATATCACTCACTCACTTTTCCTGGGGGGAATGATGGGGCGCATGCATTTGTGGTTACAATACACAGTGCTAACTTTGTGGTGGAGACTGGGAAGCTCACTGTTGATGCCTCAGGGATGGAGCAG
>NC_056739.1:1561949786-1562054786 GCF_019279795.1 Protopterus annectens
TAATAGCCTTCTGCTTGTGTTATGTATATGAGCCTTAACTGTGTAGCTGTAAAGGATCCCTTCACATCAGGTAACCCAGTTCTTTTAGGAGAATCCCTTCCCAAATAAATTACTTCACCTCTTTATTAATTATTATTTATTATGATGTATTTGACATTTGTTAACCAGGTTAGTACATCTGAGCCAATAGCCCATTTTCAGTGGAGACCTGAGGAGAAAAGCTCCAGCAATACAAACATAAAAAGATAACATTGTAGGCAATGTACAAAACCCAAGAAAAATAGTGCAACAATACAACATAAGCAAAAATTACATATGCAGTAATCAGGTGAAACGAATAACTGTAATAAAAATAAAACAAAATGAAGTAAATATAACTAGTACATTTAAGTGTTTAAAATAATGACATATATTTCCCAAGTAGCATAATGTATACCATACCATATAGCATACCGTAATTATCATATACTTATCTTCTGATTGATAAAAATATGCCTGACCTCTATGGAAGACTAAGGGGACTTAAAAATCAGTTTCACTGCTTGTCTCTTACTATCCATATATTAAGCAGGAGCTTCCATTGTTCAAAAGTTTTGTGTTATGTTTTGTTTCGTTTCTTCTCACATATCCTTAGCCACCATAACTGAAGCCTTTTTAATCCATGCATGTAAGTATTATGCTTTATCTTGTCCCCATTTAGTATGGGTATTGCTGATCCAATTCACAAGTGTGTAGGTAGATAGCTTAATGCTACAGCCTTTGTTTTTGCTTTGTTTGTTTTATGCCTTGAAATGTCTGCCTCAGTTTGTTCCACAACACTGAAATGTTCTTTTTTTGGATTTAAGTACAAAATAATGTAGTCTGTACCATACTGGTTATAATTTTAAATTTGTGAATCCCTTATTTTCTTTGCCAGCAGCACTAATTGTAAAGCAACTAACACTGGGGAAGGAGGACATCTCTACCAGATTCCTGTGTTCAAACACAGCTTGTCAGAGAGGAGCCTTCCCATCTTAATTCTTCTTGCCTTTAGTCCCTTATAAATCCTCCTTATTAACGCCATTGTTTTGTCAGGGAACATTGCCCAAATCACAGTGAAGAGCAAGATTTTGACAGTTGATTACAGGGCTAAATGGTGATTTCTTGGATCAGTGTTCTGCATCGATTAACAAAGATAGGTGAATAGATAGACAGACAGACAAACAGATAAGTCTGGGTAATACACAGATGTGATTTTTACCATTTATGGGATAAAAAAAGAAGGGTATTGGTTAGAAGATGATATAGTACAATGATATATATGAAATGTGTTGCCACAAGCCTAGTCATTTTGAAGAAGGGATCCTAATTTGGTGAAGGTGACTGTTTTGAGGTTTGCAGATTAGACTTAGCCATATATGGAGAAGCACAGTGGAAGCACATGATCTTTTTGCAACAGGTTCCTCAGTGCACAGGTTCATAGGTACTTACAAGGCTAATGATCTTTGGGGATCATCAGAAGTCTTGCCACACATTTCCAATAAGTTTCAGCGCTAGTATTTTTAGTATGATTCTATATTATGATCACAAATAACCAAGGGTAGGCAGACATTTATCTGTTATCCTTGTCCATAATAGACAAAGGTGCCAGTGCAGGGTGAACATGTGTTTTTTCATCTACTCACCAGATTACACTTGAATAGAGTAAGAGGTGTACTTCACTTTTTGTGGAGACAAAGACAATTCCGCGGAAGTGGTATTCTTTGTGAAACATATCTGCCCCACCAGCATGTTCTGTTTAAGTTGCAGAAGAAATTGATACCTGTTGGACTGGCTTATATATAGTAGATCTGAAAGGCTGGAGTTGGCAGAGGCCTTGTAAGTAAGAGAGAGAGATTGCCCCTCAGTAGCCTATAAGATACTGAAAAGAGGGACAGGGCTTTGAAAGTATCAGTGTAGCTTTTGTTATTTGTTCCCTTGATTTTCTTAGTGAGAAAATGTTGTGCTCACTTGAGTTGTGTCAGTTGTATGGATAGGAACATATGAAAAGGGGCATTATACTCACTGGTTAGTCTAGTGAGCGCAGAATACAAGTGAAATTATCACCTCCCCATCAGGTACACCCCCCCCAGCACCCAGGTCATTAATCATTTACAGTGAAATGTTTGTCTGAACAGGTTTTATTTTATTCTGTTATGTATTGAATCACATTGCAAAACATTAACAAAGATGTAATGTTCTGACAAGTCAAATAATACAGTAAAATTGTAGTACCTTCCATATCTACCTGGAACTAATTCATGTACCTTGCATTTTTATTGTTATATTCACATGTAAGCACTTAATGACCCAGTATAGTTTTACCTTACAAATTGAATGTTGTTTCCTCTGGATGTGCTTTTACTGTCCAGGGTCGGCCTTAGGTCAAGTGGTGCCCTAGGCAAAAGGGTTCCATAGCGCCCCCCAACACCATCTGGTGCCCCCATCCTGGTCTATTTACACCATCCAGTTTACTAGAAAAGTGCCCCTGCTAGAGCGGCGCCCTCGGCGACCGCCTAGTTGGCCTATGCCTAAGGCCGGCTATGTGTCCATTATATCAGTTTCTTCATATTATAATTGGTATGGATTTCTTCTCTGTTTTTGGTGTGCTTTTGTATACTTTGACACTTTCTAAATGCAGTTTTTCCAACACAGTTTTGAATTTGTCTTTTTAGACAAGTATGGTGTTGACTTCTTTCTGTGTGTTTTTTTTTTTAAGATCATTAGTCATTGCTCAGAATTTTTGCCTATGTGATGACTGCTTCAAACTATCACCACTACTCTATAATTCTGTCTTCCCTGTTTTATTGTCATTAAGAACTTTTTCCTTTTATTGGCATGAGTCTGTAATTTAAATTATTATATGCCATGCTGTTTGGTGTTCTCTTCAAACCAAATGGCTAACCATGTAATTTGTCAGACTTAAGTGTATGTGTATTTATGTACATGTAACTGCAGTATTGAGTGTGAAAGGAAGGCAAATTATCAAGGTACAAATTTAGTTGTGAAAACAGAGAAGTCAGAACAACTTTAGTTTACATTTTATGAAAAAAAATAAAGCTGTTCTCAAATAGTTGTTTCAGATAGTGCTGTATGTTTAAATGTGATTATCCTGCAGGCATTAGGAAATTCAAGGCTCATGGTAATATTATTTATCATTTCCTTCTGAAAGGTGTATTATTTTCAGGTTTGGAAGTGAAACCATTTGATAAAAGATGATATCAATGCTAAATCCTTCATTAAACTGTGAGTTGCAAAAATTGTCATGAATAAATGATTATTTTTGTCTTAAATACAGATCTTGGGCCCTGTAAGCACCACTGCAATGTAGCCAAAGGCAGTATTGTCTGCTCTTGTTTCAGTGGATATGTTCTGATGAATGATAGCTATTCATGTGAAGGTAAGTATTACTTTTTCACTGGAACACATTATAAATGATGCATGGAGACATAGTATGCAAGGACATTGTTGGCAGTTGTCACACTTGGTTAGAAAAAGAAATTAAGTGACATGTCCCTTGTTCCAGGTCCTATTTAGTGAAATGCTATCAGTGATTCAGTGACATGAAGGTCAAAACGATACACGTTTTTTGGTAACTTTGTTTTCTGTCATGTCATAAAATTGGTTAAAGACACAATAACTCTGCAAATGTTTTTATAATTTTTTATAAGAATAACAGAAAAGTAGTAGTAGTAGTAGTGGGGGTCTGTCCCCTTCCAATCACAGAGTAATCTACCCTTCAGAGAGGAACATCCTGTCACTGTTCAAGCGAAACACATATTTAGGGAAATATTAGATTACTTTGCTGATTCTTTACTGAGATTTTATGATGTACAGCTGATACACTGTTAACCTCTAAGTTACCTAAAATTGAATGTCGCCGTGGGGAGCAGCACAGACTTTATGTGGCAGCTACCAGAAGAAGAGTTAGGTGGACCAACCACTTCATCCATCAGCTGTAGCATACAGTATCCTCGACACAGGAGAACATAGATCCCAGAATGTATGTCATGTCGGCTAGCCAGTCAACCATGTAAAAACTGATTCAAGGTAATTGGTCATGTGACTACTCATGCAGTGTTAAGACATTTAAATTACATAAACTTAAATCTGTTATTGGTCAGCCCTGTTAGTCCTGCTGATAGATGACTAAAACAGATTCAGTAATTAATATTTCTTATTTGACCAATTAAGAAATTAGGCATGTTTTTCAGTAGGCTTAACAAGGTTTGACAAATGATAGCTCAGTAAATCATGATTTGATTGTATTTCCCCAATTTCACGCTTACAAGTTGAAGATTGATGCATATTTTTGAATTGGCAAATATCAACATGTTACAGTAGTCAAGCTTATAGAAGGTAAGTTGGCCATACATTTGCAGTCAGATCTGTGAACCTTTGGAATTGTATTAAAGCAGTATTACTGCTTATTTGTAAGTATTATTTCCGTGTGAAAGAGCAAAGACTATAAAATGATTTTTAAAACTTTTTTCAAATAAAAGAAATGTTTAGTGAAGCAGCCCTTTCTGTGATGTATGTGCAGAAGTACTTGTGAAAGTTTCAGTGAATACAGATGCCTGCATTTCAAGCCATGATTGAGTAGCATGTCAAAAATCTCTTGCATGTATTCATTCATTAAATCTTATTCTAAGTCAAATTGACTATTCTTGCAGATGTCTTTTTCAGTTGTTTATTTTTGCTGTAATGTGATCTTTTTATGGTCAATTACACAGTAATCAGGAAGAAGTCACTAAAAATTTGCACATGTGGAAATGTCCTTTTATCAGGAAGCACTGCTAAGGTTAGGAATTAACGTCACTGGTTAAATTTGCTATTATTATGAATCTTTTTTTATTTTATGTAAATAAAATATTAGAATACGCTGACAGTAGAGGCAAGAGAAAAATATTATTCAGTTTTATATATATATGTATATATATATATATATATATATATATATATATATATATATATATATATATATATACAGGGGTGGCTCGTGCTATCGGACTGCGGGACTGCAGCCCTCCCAGGAAAAGTTGACATTTAATACATTCAGCATTGCATTATTTCATTTAGTTTGCCATAAAAAAATATTTCCATCATTTTGCGTTTTACTTTTCTCAGTCCATCCCGGAACTCAAACTGCACATGCTCGTTGAATTCCGGGTTTTTTATTTTTTTTTTTCCAACAATAACGCAGCATCTAATATCTGACTGCTGTATAAGGCAGTCCAGATAAAATAAAAAGCATCAATGGGATGCCCAGAAGTCTAAGCAGGTTTAACTGCTCTATAATTAGAAGGGGGGTTTGGACTGCCACGTCCGCAGGCACGTACGTGACGTGGATGGCTGGATTGCTACTGATTGGTTTTCCCTCTCTTCTCAAAAAAGAGAGCGAGAAACAATCAGTAGCACTTGCTTAGTAGTACATGTGTTGATGAAGAGGTCGTTGGTGGTGCTAATTACTGCTTGCTTCTTTCGTTTTTTTTTTTTTTTTGTCTTGGACGTTGGACTGACTCTTGGGTGGCTAAGGAGGGCTTGTACTGAATCCACATTGAGAGAGGTGAGAGAGGAAGTAGACAGAGTCACCGGCGAGAATAGATACAACTAACTGAGGTAGGTGCTGTGCTGGTCTGCTGGAATCGGCTCTGCACCTTTTTTTTTTTTTTTTTTTTTGCTGCGTATCAGGATTCAGAAGGACCCGAACAAGATTTTAAATTTATGATGCTTCAAGTCATAAATAAAAATGAAAGGAGAGGTGATATTAAAAACATATACAGAGAATGTTGAATAGTTGAATACTGTTGAATAGCATGCTTGACCAGACCACAAAGCCTGAATGAATGCTACTGTCGCTACTGTCTGAAACCTGTGTTGAGTTGCAGGAAGTTGAAGCATTGATGCCGAATGCCTTTTAATTGTGATGCCACTTTATTTGAATTTGAACACTGTGTGGTAGTGAAAAAAATAATGAAATATTAAACCAACTTCAACATTGCCTGACTAGAATGCTTCCTCTATGAGTGGACAAAACTGAATGCGCTGATGATTGAAACCCCCGAACTACAACTGAAGAAGGGGGACATTTACCCAAAATGTTCATTCGGTATAATTTGACGAATGGGATATTGCAACTATTAAGAAAAAAATGTACCTCAAATAACCAAAGAAAGTGACAAAGAAGCACAGAACAAACGCCCGTTCAGCATAGAAAAATAAAGCATCCACTGAACAAATAGAACACTGAAAGGACGAACACGGCAGCATAAACTAGGTAAAAAACAAAATTATTTAATACATATACCACGGTAAGCGCTTTCACATAAAAATGCTTCATCAGACCTTTTAACAACAATCAAAGCATCTGGGAATATATACACAGCATCAATTCAAATAAACCAATAGCAATTTTCCTTTATTCTTTACCAGGGATCAAAGTAGTCTTTGTGATATTTTTAAACGCTTTTGGCCTATTTTGCATGTTGATCCAGAACTGGGAAATATGGTGGGCCCAGATCCTAAGTTTGTGTTTAGGAATAAGAAAAACTTGAAGCGGATCCTTTGTGGTGATAGAACGTTAAAGAGTGAGGATATGTTTAATAGGGATGGTGTAACATTACCCCGTAGTAAATGCAATTTTTGTGGCTATATTGACACTTCGGTAGTTTTTGAACATCCTGATTTACATAGGAGTTTTTCTTTTAATGTTCAAGCTAATTGTATGACTGCTAATGTTGTCTATCTTGCCCAGTGTATTTGCTGTTCATCATTTTACGTAGGTAAAACTAATCGCTGTCTTCGTGACAGGATTAGAGAACATATTTATGGTATTAGGAAGGGTCTTACCACTAATGCCCTTTCTAAGCATGTTATGGCCTTTGGTGAATTGCATCAATTTGTCTTTAGAGAGAGAGTTATTGATTTTGTTATGCCTAACATACGATTGGGCAATATTTGTAATCACACTGAATTCAAAGAGAATAATTGGATTATTTTTAGAGCTGATAGAGGCCATGGGTTAAACGAACGTGCCTCCATTAAACCCCTTTTGAGAAAAAGGAGGCTGTATAAATAATATAAATAATATATATGATTTATGTTTGACTTAGTCTATGTATCCTGTATATTCTCTGTAGTATTCATAAGGTATAGTTAGAATGTAATCTTTATGTTTTTATTTAGCTTTTATATCTATTTTTTATAGTATCCTAGGACGTCTGTATGTATCTCCCTTTTAATTAATATTGTATAATTAAATAATTAATTGAGGATGAATTGCTATTGGTTTATTTGAATTGATGCTGTGTATATATTCCCAGATGCTTTGATTGTTGTTAAAAGGTCTGATGAAGCATTTTTATGTGAAAGCGCTTACCGTGGTATATGTATTAAATATTTTTTTTTACCTAGTTTATGCTGCCGTGTTCGTCCTTTCAGTGTTCAATTTGTTCAGTAAAAAAATGTACCTCTTTAGAGTCAGTGCTAAGATGTTGACAGCTATGGTGAAAACTGAATTCAATAAATGGCAGCCATTTAAGTTTCAGTCTTCCTCTTTCATATAACAGATGATTGATTTGGCATAGTGGTATGTTGCTCTGACTGTTTTGCACAGACTCCTGGGTTCAATACCTGGCAGTGAAATGTATGGTGGTAATACAGCATTTTATTCTAGCAACTTTCCAACATTATACAAGCAATGTTTAAAATGTGTCCCTGTTTTTTGGTATTTTACCCCCCCTAAATTTTAACTTTTTCCAAATTTGTGCTGCAAAGTTCAGAGATGCAGCTGAGTGTCAAGTAGATTTTATAAGAAGCTGAGAGCTGCAGGGGAACAAAAGTTTAGATGTTAAGTTGTCAATCTCGCCTTCATTCTTGCTGGATGGGTTCGGAGCTGATCCTCGGCTCTGACTCGGCACTTGCTAAGCTCGAGAGTCACTTTTACCAGCTCGAGGCAGCCCCATATCCCATGATGCAAGGCGGTAATTACCCAGATCTTGTTTGCCGCTTCGCTGATGAGGTCAGTCTTTTTACCAGCTCCTGGTAAGTGATATTTTTCTTGCTATTTGTCAGGTTTTAGGTGTCTCAAACCCTAATTTATAGTCTTTATACCCTTCAGTGTACTTTATTCACTTAGCTCCATACCCATTTCCCCTTAGTTCACTTAGTTTTAGCGTATTCGGGCCTTAGGCCTTTCCCACCCTCACAGTTCCTGTCAGGATTTCCCTCAGGTGTGTGTGCGTTGTGTCACTCTTATAGTAATAACTAATTATTATTATTAGTTATTTATAATTTTTATTTGTTAGTGTCTTGTTTAGACTGATTGGTGTGTGTGAGTGTTTTAGGACTGAGATATGTCCAAAGATACTAGGGTCTCAGGTTTCAAGAAGTGTGACTCGTGCTGTCAGAAGATGTCTCTGACAGACGGTCACACTTCTTGTATTTATTGCCTGGGACCCCTACACCTGCAGGACTCCTGTGCTATATGTCATTCTTTCAGCCAGAGAGTCCTGCAGGAATGTAGAAATAAGTTGATCCTCAGGGGTCTTCTTAAACCAGAGAGCTCCCCGGCTAAGGTCGGCTCCGGGAAGCCCTCCAAACCTTCCAAGACCCAGGCTTCGGTGTCCAAGTCTGTGGTCTTGGTTCCGACTCCACCGGAGTCGACATCGGCTCCGTCCGGAGCCGATCCTTCCTTGTTGGAAGTTTCTGTACTGGCACCGGTTGGCTCCGATACCCTGGCTTCGGCACCTGTCGGCTCCGTCTGGAGCCGACACCCTTGCGTCGAAGCATGTCTCGGCTCCGGCTGGAGCTGAGATATCTTTGTCTCCTCTCGGAGCCGACAAGTTGTCGGCTCCGCCTGGAGCCGAACGTTCTTCGGCTCCGATGGCTCCATCCAAGAAGAGGTCTAGATCTCCTTCTTTGGAGTCTATACACTCGGCTCCAGCCTCTCCCTTGCTTTCGGAGCAGAGCCATCAGAGCCGATCATAGAGGTCGTCCAGGCTCTCAGACCACGACTTACAGAGAGTGGTGAGTAGGCTATTAAAATCACAGGCACTAGCCCAGATGCTCCATAGCCCATCTCATCAGACGTCAGCTATTCTACACCCCCCTGAGATTCCTCCTTCGACTCTCTTACAGAGTTCGGAGCTGGAGATTATTGGTACCGTGACTGTTGCTGCTTCGGAGCCGATACCACACCTTTCGGCTCCGTCGTCTTCAACTCCTATCTCCTCCTTGAGACCTTCCTTGGAGGGATCCGGGCGTCGGGCTTCCCTGGTCGGTTCCGAGGGGGCGAGTGGCATCGGACCCTTGTCCGACCCCGTTCTCCCTCTCGGAGCTTCGGCCTTGGTGAGCTTGGCTCCGACATCTACTTCGGAGCCTTCCCTTTTGGTGGGACCGGGGATCCCTGTTTCTTTGGAGCGGGATCTCTCGGCCCTCCCTGGGAGGAGCCGAGGTGATGAGGAGTGTGCTAGCCCCAGAGCTTAGCCAGCAGTCGGTTTCTTTAGCTCCTCCCTCTATGGTGCCTGTAGATGCCTCTTCCCGCTCTCTTGCTCCCGGACCCAGAGATCCATCGCCCCAGGTTTCCCCATTGGGAAGGACTTCCTCTTCCGAGGTTTCTCCTGATCCTTCAGGTGAACCCCCGCGTAAGAGGACCTGCAAGAGGAAGCATTTAGACTCCCCTGAGTCTACAACATCAGATACAGATTTAGATGAGTCGGAGGGGTCCCCAAGATCTCCCTCTGAGGATGTCTCCTTTTCAGACATCCTTGAACTCCTCAAACAGAGGGGGAACTGGCCCTCCATTAATCCCTCCGAGGATGAATCGGTATACCTGGAGGCTTTTGGATCTCGACCCTCCACCTCCTGGGTGTCTCCGCCTTTCGACCCCCTTATGGAAGTCATAGCTCGAAAGGCATGGGCATCTCCTGATTTGGTGGAACCAGTCCCCAGGAGACCTTCAAAGTTTATCACGGCCCCCGCTGAAAAGCAGTTTCCTTCTAAGGGTGTCCCGGTTGATGCCATGGTGGTGGCGGCCGCCACCAAGAAGGAACTTGCAGATCCTTCCGTGCCAGTCCATCCTCCTAACAAGGAGTCTAGGACCATGGACAGGTATGGCAAGTGGATGTTCTCTTCAGCGACCTTTGCTATGCGTTCGCTGAATTATTTGTGTCACTTCACCAGACTTCAGAGAGACATCCTCAAAGAGCTAGGTGAAGTAGTACAGGATCCGTCAGCAGCAGGGGCTCAAGAAAAGATCGCCTCTCAGCTGGGAATCCTAAATTCCATAACCAACTCCTCCATGCGGCTCATTTCTTATGCAGCCGATGGGGCGAGTAGAGCTGCAGGCACAGGAGTGGCCCTCAGATGTCAGTCCTGGATGCGGCTCTGTAATTTTGCAGACCCCTTTAAGGTGTCCTTCACAAACTCTCCCTTTGATGGGACAACGTTGTTTGGCCCTCAGGTGAAGGACACTTTAACCAGGAGCGAGCAGGACGGCAAGATTCTTTCTGCTGTAGGAGTCCGTTTCTCCACTCCTTCTAGACCTTACCCCAAAGGTCAGAAGGGAGGGAAAATGTGGTTCCGGAAATCACAAGGAGTCATGCCTGACACACGTGGTCAGTTTACCCCCAGAGGCAGAGGGGGTAATAATAACAGATGCCGCCCTAGGGGCAGAGGGGGTCCGCAGAACCAGGGCTCCAGAGAGCCTCTCTCTGACAAGCCCTTCCAGCATCCCTGAGGTGTTGCCCGACTGCCCACCCTTGGAGGCAGTCGGGGGAAGATTGTCGCTGTACCCAGAAGCCTGGCTTTCCCTCTCTCAAGACAAATGGGTACAGTCGATCATATCCGAGGGTTACAAGATTCCTTTCGAGGAAAGCCCCTTCCCTCAAAGAGGTTCCCTTCCAGACGTACCACCCGGTCTAAGGGAAATTGCACAATTAGAGTTGTTAAAGCTTCTAAAGAAAAGGGCCATCCAGCCAGTACCAAAAGATCATTTAGAATCCGGAATCTACTCAAGGTTCTTTTTGGTCCCCAAAAAGACGGGAGACTGGAGACCAATATTAGACCTCAGCAGGCTCAACAAGTCTGTCAAAAAGACAAGATTTCGGATGGTCACACTTCAATTGATTTTGCCCTTTCTGGGCAAAGACAACTGGATGTGCTCCATAGACCTTCAGGATGCGTACTATCATATAAAGATTCACAGATGCTCCAGAAGTTTTCTCCGCTTTCGGCTGGGGACCAGTCATTTTCAATTCAGAGCCCTGCCCTTTGGCCTCACTACAGCCCCCAGAGTGTTCACCAAATGCATGGCAGTGGTCACGGCTCACCTGAGACGTCAAGGATTCCAGGTGTTTCTGTATCTCGATGACTGGCTCCTCTCAGCCACCACCAGGCATCAACTTCTCCAAGCCAGGGATTACACTCTACATCTCTGCGGCCACTTAGGAACTTCGAAAAGTCTTCCTTGTCGCCCTGCCAATCTATTACCTTTATAGGCGCAAATCTAGACACTACTCGGATGTCAGCAAACCTAACAAGTCAGAGAATCCTAGATATCCAAAACCACATTCGGATCATCATATCCAGCAAAAGGGCACAAGCCAGGTTGGTCCTGAAAGTGTTGGGCCTCATGGCAGCTGCCATAACACTTCTTCCTCTGGCCCACTTTTACATGCGCCTCCTACAATGGATGTTGTTCACCCAATGGTCCTTCCAGCAGCTTCCCATGCGTCACAAAATTCTGGTGACACAAACCTGCAAGAACCATCTATCCTGGTGGATCTCCTCTCCTCTAGTTCATCAGGGCAGACCATTTGTTCCCCCGGCCCCGGTAGCCACGGTCACTTCGGATGCCTCCCTGATCGGGTGGGGGGGCATTATCAGGGCAGGATGGTTCATGGCACGTGGCAACCATTCGAATACCACCTGCACATAAATGTCCTAGAGATGAGAGCAGTGCTTTTAACGTTGCAAGCCCTCAACGACTTTCTCCCTTTAGGGACTATTGCAGTTCACACAGACAACATGTCCGTCGTGTGGTACATCAACAAGCAGGGCGGAACCAAGTCCTATCCCTTGTGTCGAGAAGCTCTCAGACTTTGGCAATGGGCGATCTCATCTCATCGGTTTCTGGTAGCAATGCATATCCCCGGGAAAACCAACATAATAGCGGACAGATTGAGCAGAGCTATTCTCATGCCTCACGAGTGGTCTCTCAAGCAATCCATTGTGGAAGAGATTTTTCAGAAGTGGGGCCGCCCATGCTGCGATCTTTTTGCTACACCCCAAAACAGCAAATGCCCAGACTTCTTCTCTCTCTTCCCACTTTCGGGCCATCCCCCTAGAGATGCTCTTACCCAAGATTGGCCCCGGGGACTTCTTTATGCCTTTCCTCCCTTTCCTTTGATACCACAAGTACTCCAGAAAGCTACCGTCTTGAGAGCCAAAATGATTCTCATTGCCCCTTACTGGCCTCGACAAATTTGGTTCCCATTCCTTCATCGCCATCTTTTGGTGCGGCCTTGGCATCTGGACCCAGTTCCAGATCTTCTGACCCACCGGTAGGGTCAACTGCACCGGTCCGTTCCTTCCCTCAACCTCACAGCTTGGTTGCTCCACTTCCTTCCTTAGCCAGGCTTCCTATGATCTCTAATCCCGTTAGAGATATCATAGTAGCTTCTCTTAAGTCCTCTACCAGGAGGATTTATTCTAGCAAGTGGATACGCTTCTCCTTTTGGGCAATATCTAAGAACATAGACCCCTTTACTGCCCCTATTCAGTCGGTCTTGGATTTCCTTGCGGAAATTTTTCACTCAGGTTCTTCGTCTTCCACAGTCAAAGTTCAGTTGGCTGCAATCTCGAACTTCCATGTCGGCTTTGCAGACCACAACATTATGTCCCACAAACTTTATAAAGCTTTTCTCAAAGGAGTGTTCCTTCTTAAACCCCCTGTTAGAGATCCTCCACCACAGTGGGACTTAAATTTAGTGCTGACATCCTTGATACTTCCCCCTTTCGAACCGGCTGCTTCATGTTCATTAAAGTTTCTTTCTTGGAAAACACTTTTTCTAGTCGCTATTACCTCGGCTAGAAGAGTGTCTGAACTTCATGCCCTCTGTGTTCATCCCCCTTATTTGGTCTTCCACAAAGACAGAGTATCCTTGAGAACCAACCCATCCTTTTTGCCCAAGGTTGTTTCTAAGACAAATTTAAACCAATCCATTGATCTCCCTGTATTTTTTCCAAATTATTCTAACAGGGCGGAACAAAAATTGCATTACTTAGATGTTCATCGCCAACTTAGATATTACTTGGACAGGACAAAGCAATTTAGGGAGTCCGATCATCCCTTCCTGTCTTATGCTTAAAATAGAAAAGGTCTCCCTGTTTCTAAAGTGACCTTATCTAGATGGCTATCTTCCACCATTTCTGACATTTATCAGCTTAGGGGCAAACAGCTGAGCTCAAAACCTAAAGCACATTCCACAAGGGGCCTAGCCACTTCTACAGCTTTTCAGGCTAGACTACCCTTAGATACTATTTGTGCAGCAGCCACTTGGGCCACTCCTCATACCTTCGTTTCTCATTACAAATTGGATTTGGCCTCCAGGGACAGGGCAAGCTTTGGTTCCACTGTTCTCAAGAGTCTGTTCCATTGAGCCACCCAGGATAGAGGTGCTAGGGACGCGGTCCCATCCAGCAAGAATGAAGGCGAGATTGATAACTTAACATTTAGAAGTTATGTACCTACCATAACGTTCCATGTTAGTTGTCTTCTCTCGCCTTCTTTCTTGCGTCCCTCCCTCCTGTCCCCCTAGCCTGGACAGACCTTGATCTCCCTTTTTCTCTGGAAGATTCTTCTTCCTTGGACACCAGTTAGTTCTTGTCCTTGATTACCTGGTTTCCCTTACAGCCTTTTTAGGTTAGTCGTTTCTCTTTCCTTAGTGGAAAGTTTTTATAGGCAGTTTTTCCTCTAGATACCAAATGAGATCTGGGTAATTACCGCCTTGCATCATGGGATATGGGGCTGCCTCGAGCTGGTAAAAGTGACTCTCGAGCTTAGCAAGTGCCGAGTCGGAGCCAAGGATCGGCTCTGAACCCATCCAGCAAGAAAGAAGGCGAGAGAAGACAACTAACATGGAACGTTATGGTAGGTACATAACTTCTAATTATGCTTATGCTGAGTCCTTGTACTTGCTTTTGATGTAGAAGGCTGTGGGTTCTACTCCCAAAGTAGGTAGCTGCATTGCTGATACTGTACTGTATTGTAAAGAGGGTGGATGCTGCAGTCCCTTTTGGTGAAGATACCCAGTAACTTTGAACCTGTTATCAGTTTGCCATCCACTCCCTATTGCAATACTACTAGCTTATCGTTTTTTTTAATGAAACAGGCAAATTATTCCTCAAGGGCAACAGACACTTTATATAAAGTTGTTTGCTAGCAGCAACCTCTTCATTAGTTACAGATTTCTTTAATGTGGAATTATTTAGATGACTTTTACTACTTCAGAGTTTGCATATTTACTGATACTGGTGGACTGTAGAAGTTTGAGTAAACTTTTATGATAGAAATGTTCTGAACTAGGCAGTTTTGTCATTATCGGTGCATGCATTTTGTTTCATTGTTTACTGGTAAATGTTCAAAACAAATTTAAAACACGCTCTACAACTGTACTATATTGTACAAGGAATATAATTTAATACAGTCAGAAAGGTGGTGTATCAAAGACCACGTGTATGTTTCATGTGCAAGGGGCCTATGATTTGAAAACAGCCCAAAGTTAATCTTTATCTGCCACTGGCAGAATGTATTTTCTTTGAATGTGGATTTCAATGCTGTTTCAATTAATGTGAATTTCAAGGGCAGAGAAGTTTTAATGCTCAGTCTATTTTCGTTGTGAGATTGCATTGCTTTGTTTAACAGATGTCTTAGTGTTTCTGCTGTAAAATGCAAAATAAAACCTTCAAATGAAGTCCAAATCATCGTAGAAGTAAAGCAGTATGCACATTAGTGTTTATGGTAAATGGGGTGAAATAGCCAAGTAATGGTTCATTGGAATGGCTTCAGGGGGGAGGCTCCATTCAACCCTGATTTTGTGAGGAGGAAGGGCGGCAAACTCAGACAGCCCCGGCTGAACTATACCTCTCAACTGTCCACATTTTCGCAGAATTAATAGATTTTTGCTTCTTATTTTTGGTTTATTCCTCATAAAATGTGTGGTTTTCTGGCAAATAATGTAGGAATTAAGTCACTAAATAATGACAGACAATAAGTTTCAGACGTCATATCCTTCAGAAAAATGCATGCTAAAGCATACAACAATTTTTAGTACTGTTTATATGTTCCCCCATTACATTTTGCCTTGTCCAGATTTCCTGCATTAACAGGTTGAGAGATACGTGCAAATAAATTGCTTTAAAGAATTAGGCATATCCAAACCTCTCAACTGTCCCCGATTTTGGCTCAAAATATTGCTCTTCCCCTAATAATCCCACCACAAAATGGCAATTTTGGAGGAAAACGTGGAGGGTTTACAATTAAGAACTGTAATAATCAGAGTTACAGATTACTTTTATTTCAGAAATGCATGTAGATTCTTTTATTTTGTCAGCTGTTCAAGCTAACAGTGCTAATACTAAAAAGTGTCCCTTCTTTGACAGGTTCCCAGCTGTATTGTGTGGCTATTTTATATTTTTGCATCACAGTTTTGATCCATTTTTCATAAATTTGTGGTTTTGTGGCAAATTAGTGGCAAATCATTAAAGACTGAAGTTAGAAAATAATGACAGACATTTCAGTTTCAGATTCCATACCCTTCAGAAAATTCATACTAATGCAAGACCTACTATTCTATTAGAAAGTTTATAAGAACAATATTTAAATATTGTCCTTAATTTTGGGCCTGACTGTCCAGATTTCTAGCTCTGAGGTTGAGAGGTATGACAAATGTGTCAGGGCCATTGCAGTCAGCCAGAGACATTTCAAGTTGTGACATACTTGTTGCACCCCACTCCCCCATGTAGTGACTCTGGTTGTGTCCAAGCAAGGCAAGGAGCAGTTATGCAGTGTAAGTGTGAAGAGCATCCCTCCCCTCCATCCAAGGTAGACACAAGTACTACAGTGGCTTTTCATCTCTCTGGCTTGATTTTGCAGAATGTTCTGGTTTTCTGTCATATTTTTATTCTGTTGATTATGCTTCTTATTATTCAGAAAGTGCCTGTTGCTCTATGTTTAAGTAGCAATGATTTCATGACCATCAGGTAAGCTTGTCTGAGATTGTAAGATGCAAGTAAGCTTACTGTTAAAGAATTACCAACATTGAAAGCCTTTTTGTTGTTGCCATGCAGAGAATACTTACATAACTAGATAACATATAAGCCTTGGTTATTGAAATGCATGTAACAGTATTGGTAATGAAGGACAGGATTACAGTATTTTCAGAAGCTCATTACATTTGTTGGAGACTTGCCGTCATCTTTGCAGGCTTTACCCATAAACTAAATAGAATGCCAATCTATAATGTGTGCTCCATAACCTGTGCAATAATCCTTTAAGCAATTTATCTTGAGCTTGTTTCTTGTTTGCTGTTCATTTTTTACTTTGATCATGTTTTCCCAATGAAATAAGTAGATAGTTGTCAGACAGCAGGTCTTTTTTGGATAAGAAACATTTTTACAAGTGGGGGGTATCATTGCTACTTTCAGCATGTTACTTGGTACTTTTTATAAATTTGAATATAAATTATAATTAGAACTGCAGTGCAAGGACAAGTGGTTTGAGATTAGTGCTGCTTGTTTGTCTTGTACTTTATTTTGACTGGTAATCCAGTAATGCATTTAAAAAGTAATTTATTTTTTCATGCCTCACAACCTTTTTGTTTCTATGTAGATATTAAGTAAGATGTCATGCAGCTAATGCACTGAAATATTTTTTTTCTTCTACACTTCATTTTGTCTTGATTGGACTCTCATAATGATGGTTTGATACCCAGGGCAGCGTATTTAATTAAAGTTCCAGTTGTTGTGGTTTTGAGCATAGCTCCTCCCCTTTCTACTTGTCCACACCCCTTCCTGTTTGCCCCACCTATTCAGCTGTCTCCTGCAGCCCCCCCCTTTGATTTGAAGTCACCAGCCGCCACTGTATATATATATATATATATATATATATATATATATATATATATATATATGTGTGTGTGTGTGTGTTGCTGAATCCAATTATCAGCAGAAGCATGTGAGCTCTAAGCTTCTTGCTGAAAAATGAGATGCCATGCCATGTCAGTCACTGAAGAATATAATTTTCCTCAGCATCAGGAGAATATAGGGTCTTTATACACATGCACGTGCATGTGCGCGCGCGCACACAAACACTGCAACACACACATACACACACACACACACATGCACATGTACCCTGTGCAATGTACACAAATGATTACATGTATACCTCTAGAGTAATTTGTAGTAACAGTCCAATGCACGCATATACACACACACACAGACACACACACACACACACACACACACACACACACACACACACACACACACACACACACACACACAGACACACACACACACACATACACATGAGTGCTCAAGCTTACAGATTAATCAAAGAACAAGATAATTCCAGATGTAATAGAGATGTTGAAGATATGAGTTAAAGGTATTTCAGTTACAGAAATAACTCAGAGAAAGGCTGGGTGCAGGCAGCCATCAGGCAAGTTCCCTTATCTGGAAGTTTAGCTAAATACATTCCCCAGTTGGAGATGGTTATTTTTTTTAAACAATAAAAGTGGTGTTCAGATATATTGCTGATGCTATATGGTGAAAAGTGGGAGGCAGGAGGAGAACTAGTCCACAGGCTGTTAGTACAATGTGTGTTCATAGTTGTGCAAGCCTGGAAAAGCTAGTGAGGGCAGGGATTTAGGTTCAGACTTATGAATGGGGTTTTTAAGTTCTAGCTAATAAGATCTGGGATTACTTATAACTACTTAGGAAAGACTACACATTCCTATAATAATAGCATTGGATGCTTTTCCATTGGTTCTACAAAACCACTTAGTGCTTTTCATGGACATTTGCATATTTTTTGGGGGGTGTCAGTATTTTTACATTGTGTCCAGAGTAAATTTCTTTCTGTAAGCAAGGATTATAAATAACTAGAAAGCCATTGACACATACCACTTCTGACTGTCCTTGTAGTGTGTGGGAAGATTTTTGTCTTGATTAGTGCACAGGTCACTATTTAAATATGTAAAGGCCACATTAACTTACTGGACAGAGAAGGTATTGGAACAGTTATTGAACGTTCAAGAGAAAGGTAAGATTATCTTGATATAGGAACTGAAAAACCTGTGATTAGAAGCTGAGATACTCTGAAGTATTTGAGTGACTGTTAAGATAAAACCAGAGTGTTTGCTCACAAAGTTTATAAGTACTTAAACTAAATGATATATGTACAACTTTTTAATTAACATATTTTCATTGAGGGACTCAGTACCATTTAGAGGGTCATTTTATTTTGATGAAGGGAAGCACAGAAGATAAATGATGCCATGCCTTCAAGTCCTTTCCTTTTAGTGGACTTGTTAAGCCTAATGTATAGACTCTAACAAGTATAAGGTGAGGTTTGAAACAAGGAAAAAGTTCAAACAGTATATTATTTACAAGATTGTCAGAGAGTTTGTTACAATATCTCAACAATGTGAAATGACAAATGTTGAAGCCAAAATGTCTGCATTGGAAACAATAAATGGAAAACCTACAGTATGTGATTGCTATACAGTTGGGATCATAGAATTGGCTCTTTCCGTACTGTAGTGCAATCTTGGAGTTTACATATCTATATATATATATATATATATATATATATATATATATATATATATACACACATACATATATGTGTATATATATATATATATATATATATATATATATATATATATATATATATATATGATATATATATATAATTAGTAGCGGGGTATGAGCGTGCAGAGGGATTTTCCACATGCAAAAAAAAGCTGTTTTGACATTTTTTGTGGGGTTTTTGTTTTTGTTTTCTACATTTTGGATGTTGGTGTTGAGTCACTCGGCATTCAAAACCTTTGGTGAAAAGACGTGAATCCTTAACAGTGGTAGGGGAAAGTATGTACAGTATACAAGTATAAATTTTATTATGTCTACAAAATGTGATCTGCATAGCTATCCTCCTCACTGCTGCTTTACTCATGCCAATGTTGTTGTTGTTGTTGTTTGTCTTTCGGCTTTTCCGGGTTAGGGGTCGCCACAGCGGAACTTCGGTCCGCTAATGATTGGCAGAGGTGCCAGCTCGACGTTCAACCTTCAACAAAGGCACGCCCATTTACGCATGTCTTTCGAACGCCCACCCAACTGTGGGGAGGACATGCAGACTCCACACTGAAGATACTCCCCGCACTCCAGCCGAGAATCGAACGAGAGAACCTCTTGCTGTGAGGCAACAACGCTACCGCTGCACCACCACGGCTTTACTCATGCCAATAAGGAGACATTAATGGAAGCTTTAATAAGTAACACCCTTCCAACTATTCTTTGGCCTGGTATGTCAACTTGAAATATGTTAAATCTTCTAACTATAAATATTTGAAGTCAGAGTTTAAGGTTTAAGACAAGTTTCTGTAATGGCCAGAATGGCTGGTAGTTCAAAAACTAATCATGCTTCAAGGTAGTTGATTTATACACACTTTAAAACAGATTATATAAAGTCAGGAGACATGTAGTTAGGAAAAGGGGATGTCCATGAAAACCCAGACTGTATTGATCAGATCACAGGAAGTTACTAAGCTGTTGGACCTGAGGCCCTTACTAGCCTAGCCAATAATTTAGCCAATGTTTCAACAAGTCAGCACCCTATGCCACTGTCTATCAGGGACACAGGTAGAATCCCAGGGGTTTGTTTGCTGTTCTCCATCTAGTTATCCAGGTTACACTTAAAAAGGGTTAATGAGGTACTTTGGTTGACGTGGAGAGGGCGTCTATTCCACAAAAGGGGGAGTCTTTGGGACACAAATCTGTCCCGCCAACTCCTGTTGATGTCACAGACCAGGTCAAGGTCATGCATGCAGGTTATTCGAGTGGAGTTTGACTTACAGATATGTAGCAGTCCCATCAAGGCAGGTCTGAGATTGCTTTGTATGCCAGACAGAGGTCACCTCTGAGGAGTCTATAGGAGACTGAGTAGAGGTACAGGGCCTTTAGCCTATCTGTGTAGGGTAGATGTTTGAGGCTCTGGATTCTTCTGGTGAGGAACCTCTGTGGTCTCTTCAGGTGCTGCATGTGCTTTGCGAGGTACATGCCGAAAGGGGCACTGTACTCAGTAGTGGGTCTTATAAGGGAAGAATACAGGAATGTTATGACCTCCTTGTCCTTGGATGAGATCTCCTTACTAATGAGGTGGGCCATATAGAAAGCTTTCTGTACAATGGAGGCAATATGGTGGTCAAAATTCAGTTTGCTATCAACCTGGGTGCCCAAGTCCCACATGACTGATTGCATGCATAGGAGTTTATTAATGTGATAATTTGTGTGGACATCACTCTCCCCAAAGGGGATGGTGATGTATTTTTTGGCATTAAGTTTGAGGCCATGCTTCTGGCACCAGACATTTGTTTGGGTGACACCCTCTTGGAGGATATCCATATCACTGGGAGAATTGATGACAGCACCCAGCTTGCAGTCATCTGTAAATGTGGTCAGCCATAGCCTGCTGGTTTTGGCCTGCACCTCAGAAAAGTATATCCCAAACAACAGAGGCCCCAGTACCGATCCCTGGGGTATACTGTTTGTTACGGGTCTACTGCCTGTGGTGGCTTCCCCTATTTTGACTAGGTGGGTTCTATCAGTGAGCCAGTGTGCTACCCCTCTGGTAACATATGGATTGATGCCTAGTTGAGAGAATTTATCTATTATACCTGAGTGGGGAATAGTATCGAAGGTATGGCCAGGTCAAGGTAGGTGGTGTGCCCTGTCTTCCCCTCATCCATGGCTTTGATGACTGTCTCAAAGAAGTTGACCAAATTTAACAGGCATGACCTTCCCTTGATGAAACCAAACTGTGTGGGATCGAGTGTTTGGAGGTTGGCAATGTCCAAGATAATCTGCTCCATGGCCTTGCACATCAGGCTTGTTAGGTTGATGGGTCCATAATTTCCTAGATCGGTGGATGCTCCACCTTTGTGCAAAGGGATGACAGTGACTGTCCTCCCCTGAGCTGTGATGAAGCCGGTACTCAGGCTTTGGTTGAATAGGGTGCCTAATGGTGCTGCAAGTTCCTGCCTGAGTTCTTGTAGGATGCAGCCTGGGATGTTATCGGGTCATATGGAGGCTGTATTTTTTGCCTTTGAGAGGGCAGTGATGACTTGCTCCCTAGAGATAAAGGGAGGGGGGCAGGTACTGGGGATGTCCTGATTTACTGATGGTGGGGACAGAGGGGTGAAGTTTTCACTGAACCTATCTGCCAGCAAGTTGGCTATATCTACGGCATTTATGTATGTGGTGTCCTTGACCACCAGTTCTGAGCAGATCTGCGAGATTTCCCTTGAGATTGCAGACATATGTGAAGAAGGCCTTATGATTATCTTTAGTAGATGTGACCAGTTTGGACTCGGAGTTTGCTTTGGAGGATTTCACTAGAGCTCTTATTTGCTTGTTCAGGCTAAGGAGCGATTGTTTCCAATTAGGCACCTGCTTCTTCTTGGTCCTGGACAGCAATTATTTCCTTTTATTATAGTTTATTTATTGCAGATGTCCACCAGACAGGTATACTCTTTCTTGAGGAGGAGGGTTTTTTCCTGTCGGGATTTCCTGAATCCATGCATCTATATAAATGCTCATATAGTACTTCAGTGTAGGTTTGGACATATGTGTCAGTTCCTGTGGGAGTGGGAGGGGACTGTGAAGCTGTTTATACCTTGGCACGACAGGACCCGGAAGCACGTAAACAAAGGCTTTCAAAATAAGCAGATGAAGAAATCAAACAGCTGCTAGGTCTCCAAAAAGATCCTTTAATATAACAAGGCAAAGTAAAAATCCGCAATATCTTCCAAGCGCTTTCACTCGACCACTTGCGAGCTTTTTCAAGGCAAAAAACATTGCTGGAAGTTCATTCACATTAAATACTTCCAGAATCATCACATGACTTCCTGTGAACCTTTCCCAACAGGAAAATCACCATATAAGGAAATTCTAAAATGCATTCTTATTATCATTAAAAATAATTAATTTTCTAAAAATCTTGGCAACTAGATACCATATTAAACATAAAATCAAATCAAACTGTTAAAGTGTGGCAAAAAACAATTCTGCAAAATATTTTTATAATCACAAATAAATGCAGTGACCCCTTTACCCTCGGGGGTAAAATCAAAACTCCAAATTGAAACCTAGAGTTACTGAATAGCATTGTAAAACATTTCTTTCCTAAGTTTCAAATATATAACATGACATTCCATATATCTTATTATAAGATTTTGTAAATTCAAAAATGAGTAAAACAATAAATGTCATGTTGTACCAAACTGTGTTATAAACGAGCTTGCCTCAATTTCAGAACACTACTAATGTTAAGGGTGTCGTGCCAAGTGGTTTTTATTCTTGGTTGGATTTTGCTCTTAGTTCTGGTGTTTTTTAGTCGATTTTTACACATGGCAGAAGGAACGGAAGCCAGCGGCTTCACCCACACTCCGGCAGTACTGAGAGCCGATTGTGAAGATGCTGACACAGCCCCAGTTACTAGGGCTGAGTTTAAACAGGTTTTAACACTATTGACACAATTGACTTCAATGGTTGAACAGCGGACACAACTAACAGCTTCCCAGATACCGGGGAATCAACAACAATTTAACCATTCCCCCAGAACACTTACTGAAGTGGTTGGGGTTGGAAATGTTACAAGGAACACTGAGAGAGGGTGTAATCATGGTAACTTGAATTCGAATTGTTTTGACCAAGTTAAAACAAACAACCAGGCTGCTTCTGGGTCAAATGAGCAGACAAAGTCCTTTGATTTTAAATCTTGGACAAAACAACAGTTTAATTTCAGAAAAGGTACTGTCCTTCATGATAATTACAAAAATCTTGAAAATGTGTTTTTTGACTTTAAAGACAAACTGTATTCTTTTAAGAACAAACAGATGGAAGTTGATTATCTAAACGAATGTATTAATGTACAGAGAATTCCTAAGGGTTTGAAGTTTTTTAAGTTCCCTAACAACGTACAACATGGTTCTGTCTTATATGACCAGCTTTGTGAAATTTTCAACAAAGCAGGTTTAGACATGTTAAAATGTATGGTGATGGACTATGAGAAAAAAATGACTGTTTTGTTAAAAGATTTAGATGAGCTTAACGTAAATATGTTAAAAGATGAAACTTTTAGCTCAGTTAAGAGGGACTATGACAAGTTGTTCAGTGATGTAGACCAGCATTGTTCTAGGGTACTTAATCGAAAAATTAGGAAATTAGAGAGAGACTTAACTGAATACAAGGAAGGTAGAGCCTATCCCCTCCCAATTATAAAAGGAAGAAGTAACAACAACACTACTGAAAATGTCTTTCATGAAAGGGGTGAAAGTAATAGGCAAGGGGAACCTATAGGGGGAGGAAACGAGAATCTCAGAAGAAGTGAGAGAATAGCACAGAAGAACAGGAATCCGTCTACTCAGGATTTTTATTATCCCCAGAGGAGAGGGAGAGGGCGCAGGGAACAATACAACAGTTGGAACCATCCAACAAACTAGTTTTAGGATCTATAGTTGATGAGGACAGTAGTACCATATTATTTCAAGGTAAACAAATTAAATATAGGAAAGGCAATTTTACTATTTTTAATTACACTGACCTATCAATAACGGACAATTTTTTTAGTTTACTTTCCAAGGGTTTTCATTATGTTCCCCTTAGGCCTTCCCCCATAGTTACAACCTTGATTGATTTAAAGCTTTTCATGAGGCAGCTTAATTTTAATTTATTGTTCAAAGATGAACGAAACTTAGAAAGGACCCTCACAAGAAAAAGCACCTTTAACCCCCCGGTTCACCCCACCATCAAAATTTTTGAGGAGTTAGTTGAGACTGACATTAGGAAACTTAAGGAGAAAGATCATTGTGAAACACCTGACAACATTACTGAGGATGAGTTGACTCTAATTAAAAATCTTAAAATGGAGGGGTGTAGGGTTATGAAACCAGATAAGGGGGGAGGGGCCATCTTGATGTACAACTAGGATTATGAGGCTGCCTTGCACACGGTGTTACAGGATACCGATCAATATGAACTTGTCTCAAAAAATGAGATTAATATAGCTCAAGCTAAAATAAATTATTCATTATATGACTATTTAATGCAGAATGCTATTAATGAGAAGTTATACAACTACTTATTAGTAAAAAAACCCAAGGTTGCCCAGATTTTTGGAATTCCAAAGACACATAAGAATTTGAACCCCCTTAAATTTAGACCTATAGTTTCAGGAGGTGGAAGTGTCACAGAACCCTTAGTTAAATTTATTGACTTCTCCTTAAAACAACATGTAGAGAAAATTAAACACATATGTAAGGATTCATGGGACTACCTAAAAGGAGTGGATCAGAGTTTATTTTTACCTGAGATGTTTATGGTCACTGTTGATGTAGTCGATTTATTCCCTAGTATTCCACACAACACGGGCCTGGAGTGGTTAGGTACTTACTTATCTAATGAAGTCCAACTGGGGGCCAAGTTCACTAACTTAATTTTGGAATTTATGGATTTAGTTTTAGAAAATAACTTCATTCATTTTAAGGGGGAATTTTATCGTCAGAAAAAAGGTGTAGCAATGGGTGCCTCTTGTGCTTCCATGTACGCAAATCTGGTATTATACCAATGGGAAAAGAAATACATTTTTACTAGTACATGGTATCAGGACATCTTGTACTATAGGAGATTTCTGGACGACATCTCCTTTATGTGGATGGGAGACGAAGGAATTTTAATGGAATTTATGGATTACATCAACATGACCACCACATTTTTTTAGGTTCACCTATAAGATCAGTAAACATCAACTTGATTATTTAGACATTTCATTGGTTAAGGACTATTCAAATATGTGTTTCCAGTCTAAGATTTACAGGAAAAGCACTTTTTCAAATGCATTCCTAAATTATCACAGTGGACATCCCTTCTATCAAAAGAAGGCGATAGTGAAGGGTCAACTAATTAGGGCTTCACGAATGTCCAGCACGGACAAACTTTTCAATGAGGAAGTTTCCATTTTAAAGAGATTCTTTAATGAAAAACAATATCCGGAAGCCCTGGTAGAAGCACTAGTTACAGAAATTTCCGAGAAGAGGGCTAATAAATATCCCCTTTATTGGGGTGGGTGTTAATGAGAGGTTACCAAACCCTTCAAAAGACATTTCACAGTCAAAAAATAGTTTTATACATACTTTCTCTAACAACTCAGATCAGATCGAGAAGATTATTAAAAAATATTGGCCCATTCTCAGACTTCAGGAAGATCTTAAGGATTCTATGCCCAGTTTCCCCTTTTTTGTTGGGAAAAGGGGCAAGAATTTGAAAGAACTTTTAGAAATTAGGTTAGAGGATCCACAGAATCAGAATAGAAAGAAATTAGGCACTTATCCATGTGGGATGTGCAAGCAATGCCATGCTATGCTGAATTCGGGGTCCTTCTACCTTCCCTCTAGAAGATTCAAGTTCCACGCTAACAAACATTTTAATTGTGGATCTAAGGGGGTAGTCTATCTTGGATGCTGTGGCACGTGCCATGGTTTTTACATTGGGAAAACTGAAAGGATGTTTAGGAGAAGGGTTTATGAACACTTCAATGACATCAATGTAAGGAAGGAAAGTAATGCCTTTTATAAACACTCTTTGACATGTAAGGACATGAACATAAAGTTTATGGTTTTGGAACAGGTACAACCGGATATAAGAGGGGCAGTTGGGAGTCAAAATTAGAATACCGTGAGCTATTTTGGCAGCTCCGTTTAGACGCTACTAGATACCCAGGTCTGAATGACACCCTTAACATTAGTAGTGTTCTGAAATTGAGGCAAGCCCGTTTATAACACAGTTTGGTACAACATGACATTTATTGTTTTACTCATTTTTGAATTTACAAAATCTTATAATAAGATATATGGAATGTCATGTTATATATTTGAAACTTAGGAAAGAAATGTTTTACAATGCTATTCAGTAACTCTAGGTTTCAATTTGGAATTTTGATTTTACCCCCGAGGGTAAAGGGATCACTGCATTTATTTTTGATTATAAAAATATTTTGCAGAATTGTTTTTTGCCACATTTTAACAGTTTGATTTGATTTTATGTTTAATATGGTATCTAGTTGCCAAGATTTTTAGAAAATGAATTATTTTTAATGATAATAAGAATGCATTTTAGAATTTCCTTATATGATGATTTTCCTGTTGGGAAAGGTTCACAGGAAGTCATGTGATGATTCTGGAAGTATTTAATGTGAATGAACTTCCAGCAATGTTTTTTGCCTTGAAAAAGCTCGCAAGTGGTCGAGTGAAAGCGCTTGGAAGATATTGTGGATTTTTACTTTGCTTTGTTATATTAAATAATCTTTTTGGAGACCTAGCAGCTGTTTGATTTCTTCATCTGCTTATTTTGAAAGCCTTTGTTTACGTGCTTCCGGGTCCTGTCATGCCAAGTGGTTTTTATTCTTGGTTGGATTTTGCTCTTAGTTCTGGTGCTGTTTATACCTTCCCTTAAGAGGTTGTAACCAGCTTTGGAGAAGTTTTTTGTTTAGCTGGGGGGGGGGGGCAGTGGAGATGGTGACTTTGAAAGAGACTGCTTTGTGGTTAGATCTTACCAGGGATGATGACACTGTAAGGATGCTGCAGTGGTTACTCATGTTGGTTAATACCAAGTCCAAGATACTTTCACCTCTTGTGGGGGTGTCGACAACTGGTCCAAGGCATTTGCATTATGAAATCAAGGAATCTCTGGGCATTTGTATTTTAGCATGAGTATTTCTTCCACTCTATGGTTGGATAGTTAAACTCGCCCGGAATCAGGGGAAAGGGTTGAATCTTGATAGATTCGAAGAGGTCCATATAGGTGGAGTGGGCATCTTGAATCAAAGTTAGAGGCCTATAGCTAGCTATGATTTGAATAGGGGTCCTGTCAATTGTTAACTCTACCTAGAATGTTTCCTGTGCATCATAATGTTTGACCAGCCTGAAGGTGTGTATGTCTTTTATATATAACTCCATCTCCTTCTGCTTTGCTGCCCACAGTTTGGGGGTTGAATATATGATGGGATGAGTAACCTGTTATGGCTGAGGTGCTCCCTGCAGCTTTGAACCAGGCTTCTGTGACTACACAAATGTCAGTATATTCCAGGGTTAAGAATGCTTGCAATAAGTTCAGTATTCTGTGTCATCTGCAGCTGTGTGCCTTAGAGAGAATAAATGAGCTTTGTGCAGTTTCTTTTAGTTAATGTATGTTACTAGCTAAGTAAAGTTTTCGTTTTACTGGTGTAAATAAGAGGTATGCAGTGTGACGCCCATGCCCTGGTCCAACAATCAAGGAGCCTCAATCCTCACCACTAACACCAGTGAGGGGCATCTCATATAGGAGGAAAGGATAAAAAATACATACAGTAAAGTGCAATTTCCCTTAAGAGCACACAGAGATCACAGTCATTCCGGGGCTGGTTGCTCCCTCACTCTCCAGGTCTCCAATAAGACTCCCCACTGGCCTAGTGGGCAAGCTAAAACCTCCAGCACCCTCTCTGTTCAACTAGTGCTTCGTGTCCCTGCCCAGGTAGCTCACACACACACACACACACACACACACACACACACACACACACACACACACACACACACACACACACACTTTGAGAAGAGTTTATACAACCACATAGACACTCCTGGGAAAGGCTGGCACAGGTTCTCCAGCTGTGCCCCTTTTTCCTAGACTATACGGTAGTACCAGCTGCCACCACCCACTAATATTTATCAGCTATGCAAAGGCCCTTAAAAGGGTGTCAAATTATTACTGTGCAACATTATTATCCAATTGGTAGTATAGCCCAGGGCTAAAGCTATTGAAGTGGCTTTGTACAATTTTACCAAAGGTATGCAAGTACTCTAAAGAGATTAAATTATCTCTACAAAAACAGCCACAGTTAAAAGGGTTTAAAAATATTTAATAACAAATAGTCAAAACACAAGACAATACTTTTTACTATACAGTGCTAGTCAATAGTTCAGAGATCACAGAGAAATACTTAAAAAAATTCAGTAGTACAGTTCTGACAGCACAGAAAAAAAACTTAGTCTAATCTTTCTAGTTTCTAGCTATTTCTAAGTGAAAACACAAATCTAAGACTTACATATAGAGCAAGACAGTGCTGGTGAGTTGGAGGATCGAGACAAAAATGCTTAATGCTGTCTGATTCTCTCTGTTTTTAAAATCACATTCCTGGTTCACATTATATAATTCTTCACACTTCCCTGGGTTCCCAGGCTAACAGAAACTACATTTACATTATTCACCTCTGGGCAGAAACCAGAGCAATAAAGGACATTTATGCATGCAAATTCTGGCCATTAACTCTGGCCTTAAACAATAGGCAGGATGCCTCACTCTAGACTCACTGGCTCCGAGTTTTAACATCAAAGGGTCACAGCATGCTTTACTTGGTCAGTAGAGTGCACAGTTGTTACATTTTTTCCAGTTCCACATGTAACACTATTTTTGCAGTTAAGTCAACAAGCCTGTGGTTTACATTAATATTTACAGATGACAGAATTATCTCCAAAATTCTATCTGGCTAGGCTGGCAGCCTTCATCTATCTTCACCCAATCTTCACATGCAGTACTAAGGCTGCTTCAAGATCTGGGATGCACATGCAGATAGAATTCCTGTCTAACTGTGTGCTAAAGAAATTACTGTGTGTTTGCTAAATTCTGAGACAGTGAAAATATTGTGTATATGAAAAGAAAGGTAGAAGGACGAGAAAATGCACATTAATGTAGGGTAACTGCAGAGTAGGCATTAGCATTAACCACCTTTTTGCAAATTTTGTGCAGGGATGAGTCTCTGATATCAAATTTCAAAAGTGTGTGCAGAAATAAAACTAAATATACATTTGTTTGACTAATGGATTACATGGAACACAGCTGAATGCATAATGACAAAATTTGTTAAAAAGTTAAAAGTGAGAGATTCTATTTGAAGATCATACAGAGATTTGCAGATTGGTCTGGTGCTGGGAGATGGGTTAATAACATCAAGCTGAGTAATTATAAAGCTAAGTGATGCAGTGGTGCCTGGACACAGGGAAGGAGAAGGTTAGAGGCTCTATCTTGCATTTTAATTCAGAGACTGTCACGTAGTGTATCTTATCAGGAGTGCGAAAACTCACTATATACATGAATTCTCTTTCTACTTATATTTTTTTTTGTATTTAATCGGTTCCTATTATAACCTTGTCTGGGGAACAGTTTTCATAATGTGGTTTGTTTGAGCCATCTTTATTTGTAATATCCTGTGTTTTTAAGTATTTCTGTGTAGCTGTGTATTATGAAAGATTCTCTACACAGTACCCAAATCTGCATTAAATATGTGATATACTCTGAGTTACCTCCTGATCATAGATGTCTAATGAGACTTTTTTGTTGTTTGTTTTAAATGCTGACATTTTGACGATGCTTCAGGTTTAAGGTAATGCTATTAATATGAAGTCATCTAATGTATAAATGTATATTATTGCATGAGGAATAGTTTAGTATTCACAGACATCAGATTACATTCCTGGGATGTTTCATTTTATTCTAGTTGCACGTCTCCATTTATGTTATTCCACTAAGTCCTATGTATTTTGCTGTATCAGCTTTCTAGTAAGTGTCACATATACTATTCCCAATTGAAAGCATATAATTTGAAATTCTGAGCAGAGAGAGCAGTGATGGATTTGATACACATTTCCTAACAAAGAATACTATTAAAAGTGCTATGCTGACATATACTTGTTCTTTTCTATCTGAGGGAAAAACAAAACAAATTAATGTAATAATCTTCTGCTTATCTTATAAGAAGTGTATTTGTGAATGAGTGATAGCACATGCTATTTAATATCTTGAGTTTTATTTAGACCTTCCATTTTATCTTGTTTAGACTCATTCAACTTAATGACTTATAGCAGGGGACACTGATGACAGAGAGGGTATGGAAGGTCTACTATAGTAAGACTTAAGCTCTTTATTGCATAAAAAGTTTATTTGTATATTTCTTTTTAGGAAGGTCTGCTATAATAAGACTTAATGTAGAGAGTTTATTTCTGTATTTCTCTTGGATGCCTTTAGCTCCATTTGATATTGTGTCATCGTTGGGAGCTGGGTTCTTCAAATGAGTAACTTACTAACAAATGAAAGGTTAAATATGAAGGGGTAGGGTTTGTGAAAAAACAGTGTTTATGTAGGGTGAACAGACAAGATTAATAATTGTTTGTCCCTTGCTTTTCATAATTTCATACTTTTATTCCTATTGATACTTTTGCATAAATTGTTTGTTATTGATGGGCAGTATATGAAATGCCGTGATGGCAGTCATATAAATGCTCTGTTATTGTCCATGTAGAATGCACTGCAGATATTACTATTTTTGTCAGCCACTTAGAAGATAAATTTGCATAATTATATTATGGAACCACTACATCTCCTGGAAACATCTGAGTTTTTATCAAAATTGCCTGGAGCAATAGCTTGTAACTGACATCTTGACTACACAAAGTTCTGTATGACATAACCTCAGATTTGACAAGTTATGAGCTAATTGAAAAAAAAAATAAAAAAGTTTTTTGCAAGGGGCCCATACATAGGTTCATAGGTTGGTACTAGGCTATCAGCCCTAGGGCCTATACAAGCCTAGCCATAACAATTCCCTGGCTATTTCTTCCCACATTATTTACTTTCCTGGACCCCTGTCTAGCAGGGTGACTGACGTGATCCCTGGGGTGAATTTCCTTTCTCCCATCCAATCGTCAAGGTTCCTCTTGAAGAGGTCCAAAGAGGCACTCTGCTTGACATGTATGGGCAATCTATTCCAGAGTCTGGGGAGTCTCTGGGTCAGGAACCTATCCCTCCAGCATGTTTTGTTTATTGTGATGACAAGGTTTAGATCCCTGGAGCGTGTAGCTCTGAGGGATTGGGATTTCTTTAAGTGTAGCATGTCCAACAGCTCTGGGTTTGACATGGCCTTGTATGTTAAGCAGAGATCACCTCTGAGTAGACGATATGCGACAGAGTATAGCTGGAGTTTTTTAAGGCGGTCAGCGTGGGGCATCTGCTTTAGGCCTGTGATTCTTTTAGTGAGGTATTTCTGAGGCCTTTCCAGTTGTTGCAGATGTCTTGAGAGGTACATACCAAATGGGGTGTTGTATTTTATAATGGGTCTAATGAGGGATGAGTACAGTGGGACAATGACCTCCTTTTTTCTGGATGAAAAGCCCTTCGTGATGAGGTGTGCCACATAGAAGGATTTCCTGACTGTTGTGGCGATGTGGTTATCGAAGGTGAGACCACTGTCCACCTGTGTCCCTAAGTCTCTTATCACACTTTCTGTGTTTAGTGTACTGCCACCTATATGGTAATTCATGGATACATGTTTTTTTTCCCAAGGGGATAACAATACATTTCTTGGCATTGAGCTTGAGCCCATGGCTCTGGCACCAAGCATCTGTTTCTGTAAGGCCCTTTTGTAGAGTATCCACATCATTTGGGGATTCAATAATGGCTCCCAGTTTGCAGTCATCTGCAAACTTTGTTAGCCAGAGTCCCTTAGTGTTGACCTGTACTTCAGAGAAGTAGATGCCAAACAAGAGCGGCCCCAGGACTGAACCCTGAGGTACTCCACTTGTCTGGAGCTGAATTTGGAGTTGGCTACTTTTACAGTGTGGGTTCTATCAGTAAGCCATTTAGCAACCCATTGGGTGACATAGGGATTAATGCCCAACTTAGTAAGTTTATCTATGATTCCAGAGTGGGGGATGGTGTCAAAGGCCTTGGCAAGGTCTAGATAGGCTGTGTGGACCACCTTACCCTTGTCCATGGCTCTGGAGACTGATTCAAAGAAGTCAGTCAGGTTCAGGAGACAAGATCGGCCCTTCACAAACCCAAACTGGGTGGGGCCCAGTGTTTGAAGGTTGCCAATGTCTTTGTTTATAAGTTCCATGATAATACGCTCCATGACCTTGCAGATAAGGCTTGTCAGACTGATGGGACGGTAGTTTCCGGGATCCAAGGTGGATCCCCCCTTGTGGATTGGGATAACTGTAGCTCTGCGCCACTCAGTGGGCACAAAACCTGAGGTGAGGCTATGATTAAACATGACACTTAGGTGAGGTGCCAGTTCATATTGTAGTTCATGTAGTACACAGCCCGGGATGTCATCTGGTCCCATGGATGCTGTATTCTTGGCTTTAGAAAGTGCATTTTGTACCTGTGTGGCCGTTATTACTGGAATTTGGCAATCTTCTGGTATTGAGATGGGCCATTTAGGGGGTGAGAGGGGGGTGAAGTTGGCACTGAATCAATCTGCCAGGATATTGGCAATATCCTTCGGATCAGTATATTTAATGCCATTCTGTTTTAGCTCAGAGCAGATCTGAGCATTGCCATTTAGATTCTTGACATAGTTATAGAATGCTTTGTGGTTGTCTTTGGAATCTTTGGCAATTTTATTTTCTTAACTAGCTTTGGAGGATTTTATGAGGCATCTCAGTTTCTTACACCCCATACATTCTTAAATTGTTATTCTTACTGTATGTTAGGCAAGGAGCAATTTATTTATTTATTTACAGTTTGTTGACTGGGTTTATCCCATTAGGCAATGACCTATTTTCAGGGGAGACTTGTGGTTTTCATATAGACTAGGGGAAATTTGGCCAGGACACCAGGGAATGTCCTATACTCTTTGATATAAGCTTTGAGATCTTTTGCATTTACCTGAGCTACCACCAACTTAGGCAGATGGGGGCCTGGGTTTAATGTCTGATCTCAGAGATAGCACATTGTAGTGCTGTATACACCTTTGGGCTGCATTGCAGTGTCACTATTGGAAAATTACTCCATTGCAGTGTCAGTATTGGAAAAAATTACTCCAACTGCTTGGAAAATGACTCCAACTACTTGGTGTAGGAATAGAACTCATAGCTTTTTTTACCAAAGTTGAGTGTGCTACTTGTTGAACTACTGAGACTGCAATAAGCAACAGTCATTAAAAAACTGTCTCGGTTTTTCTCTGGGAGGCTACAAGAATAGAACAAGCGTAAATACAACTCAGCCTGTACAACATCTCTCCAGTATCAAGAAAGCAACAGCACACAAACAGTGTCAGCCTTGAGCTGCAGTCTTCAAGTAATTGTGAAATGGGCATTTGTGAAATGAGTAACACAGTGTGTAATCCTTGTATTATCCTGCCAAAGTCAAGTGGCTTATAAACAGATGTATTGTACCAGCTAACACCTAAAAGGGTGCAACTGAAAATTGTTGCTAATAATCACAGTATAATTTGAAAGTTTATAGGTGTGATTTATATTCTTAATTATGCAAGTATTTATAGTTTATATTTTCACAAATCTCCACAATTAGCATCCATCTGAAACCTCATGTCTGACAGAACAAAAGTATTGCTGCTATTTTATATATATATATATATATATATATATATATATATATATATATATATATATATAGATTGATGATTTCCAAGAAATAAAAGACTGTTTGTGAAAATCTGCAGGAAAAATACATGCCGGGATTATTAGTAATGGAAAAACTTAGATTACATTAAATTTTATCATTGCAAATATGATTTTTTTTTGTAAACGATATTTCTATTTCTACTTTTTAAATGGCATTCACATGCCACAAGATATTTATTATTATTTGGCTTCAGCTTTATGAATCTGATTTTTTCAGCATGAACTAAGGAATCTGAGGCTGTGTTTGGGCAGCTAGCGCATAGCTTTACATAAGGAATTTAGGTATGAAATCACATCATTTCGTGCTGCCTACTGGTTTATTTTATACCTTCTGTGACATTTGAAATAATAAAATGTAAATCAGCTAAGTTCTCTAGTACAATATAATATTTATTCTATTATGGGATTTATATTCAGATATAATGTTATGCACACATGAAGGAGGAAATGAATAAAAGCATGGAAAAATAATCCAGACTGATCAGAGTTTGTATTAAAGTTTTCCAAAAAAAAGACTTATTGTGCATTTCGACATGAATCATAAAAAGTACCGCTGTGATGAAAATGCCCTTATGGCTTATAAAGAATAATTGCATTCTTTGTTTTGGTTAGACTAGAATGCCGAATAATGCAGCAGTGTACTCAGTTCTTACTGTTTGGTAAGTTACTTGGAAAACTAAATGCCATGAGATTAATAATTAACTTAGAAAGTATGACCTGTCAGGTGCCCAGCATGCAGTCATGAAAAGTGCAATCATACAAGCTTTGGTGATGTTTTCCAGCAACCTGTATAGTGAGGGAAGTATTACACTCCCAGAATTGTAAAACTTATGTTTGTTTCTTGATCAGGTTGACTTGAAAAGTTTGCTTTTTTGGATTTTCTGACAAGTTGGAAACAATTGGGTATCTTCCTACAGGGTGGGAGGCAAAACTAACAATTGTTAAATATCTCAGTAATGTGTTGTCCACACGTTCATCATGTGTCATTCTGTGATCTTCCTAAAGTTATTGACAGCTCCAGTAACTTGTGTTACACAGTCAGCCAAACAGGATATTTGGCTTGATGTCTATAGGTTGCACTAATTTTGCCTTAAACTAGTTCTGGAAAACTGCAAGTGTGACCGGAATAAAATAAACAGAGTTACTTTCTTGAAAAACAAACATTGTATTCACACTTTGTCATAAGCATTGTACAACATTCCCAAATGTTATTGGTCTGCTGCCATAATATTATTTTTCCGGTTATGCTTGGAACAGCTGAGGAACAGCCAATTGACACATTGCCCCATATTAGAGTCTCACTTCCATGATGAGCATCTTATTAGGACTTCTTTGTCACACTGCCATAGGTTTGGAAGCTTAATGCCTTTTAGTAAGTGTCATTCATCTGTGTGCTGAGTATGGACTGACTAGAGTAAAATAAACTTAAGAACTGCGTACTGAAAACTATGAATCTGATCAATAAAAGATTGAACACACCCCAATAAATGGTAGCATACTGAAACAAAAGTCTCCTGAGTATTAAAAAAATAGATGTTGTCCCATTATCGTGTAAAACATCCCCCTCCCAAAAGTGGAATTATTCCTAAAAATTACCCAAATCATGTATTATATAGAGGAGCCACTCAAACACCTCCACATTGGCCATATTAGTAAACGGCCTATGCACAACACACTGTAATACGACAAGCTGCAACATCAGGCAGCAGTGTGGCTTAGTAGTTAGAATTTCTGACCTGAGTTCCACTGCTTGGGCTTTAATCCTGTCTTCATTTACTACCAGGGGTTTTATGTTCACTCCATCCATATTCGTGAGTATTTTCTTCAGTCTTAGTATCTGACAAAAAGTGCTTGTTAATGAGATATCCTAAACTATCCACATACATTATATTTGCCCTTGAAACTTGATTCGTGAGTGAAATGGTTCACTGATCCAGGTAATTTAAATATATTGCTTCGTTACTTCAGAGTACACATAGTGAGCCTCAAAACAAGCTGCTTTTGACTAAAAGAGTTGCTTTACTGTTTGAGTCACAGATTAGCTATTTCAGTCACATCATATAACCAGAAGTCGAATACTGGCTATTTGCAACGGACAGTCATAATTCCACGGCTTTCAAACAAATAGCACTTGGTCAATGTGCAGCAGTGAAATTCCTCTGCTATGAAGGAAAATATCTCAATTTTACTGATTACTTTCAAATTTAAAACTGATGGATGTTTTCCCTCTGTCTCTTCTTAGCAGCTTCTTTAACCTTAAAAAGGATATGTATTATGCATTAAATCATCTGAGAGATATAATGGCCGATAAAGACTACTGGGGAATCAGTGCATAGCTCATGTTCTTTGCCAATCTGCTTTGTAGACTCCAAATCTGCTGTTACTGAGCCTGTTATTTCAACTGAAATTCAGTCTTTGTCTCATTTTTTTCATGAATAGCAATTTTCCATACCCACCACAATTCTTGCTTTGGCTCTTTTGGCATCTATTTTTCTAGTTTTCATGACCAGCTTTTGGAAAATATAGTAACTGTACAATGCCATCTCCTTGTTGACTTAAAGCACTGATTTATTTTATTGTTATGCTAGAATTACACTATAAACTTCACTGTAACAAAGCATTTTTCTACTGCTGGGTGATCATATCTTTTTGTGGTGGTATCTTCATTTCATGGGACTTACTTAAAAGAACATTTAATGCTGAACACCAAAAGGCTCCTCATATTTTGTCCAGGCTTATAGTTGAAACAGCTCCATTCAACCAGGAGAAACTTAGTGGTTCATGTAGGACTCAGGTTAACATTAGATTAAGTTGGGTTCGCAAACCCAAATTCTAACCATGAAATAATTGTGACAAAATTACCTCAGGAAATCCACAGTTGCCTTAAAATGAGTGTCCGATACAGTGTATCACTACTAACACATTCCATCAAATTAGTCACCTTACCCACAGTGATCTGACACTCGAAGCTGACAAAATTCTAACTATAGCCCTAACTCCAGCTGAACATAGAGGACCACATTAAGGTTAGGGATTCAGTGTGAAGAGAGGTGGAAACATTGTTTGGGCATATCCTTAACTGATAGCCTACCCTTAGACTTCAAAGTAGGAGGTCTAGGGTAGAGGTTAATGCTAGCATTATGATTAGGGTCTATATTAAATCAGCTAACGCTTAAAAAAGGGAATGCTGATTTATTGACCCTCTAAGTGAAAGCTGAAAATCCTGAACACTCGGAACAGAGATTTTTTTCCCAGGGAAAAAATCACTGAGCCGTTTTTGAGACTTTACCATTTCCTCCACTGTAGTGCGATCTCGGAGTTGGTATATTTAAGTAGGGGGTGGGGGGGTATTGCCCCCCCCACACACACTTTATTTACTGTTTTCAAGTTTTTTTTTTTTTTTTTTGAAATAACATTTTTTTTCCCTGGGGAAAAAAAAAATTGCTGTTCCGAGTGTTCAGGATTTACAGCTTTCGCTTAGAGGGTTGATAAATCAGTGTTCGCTTTTTTAAGCATTCGCCAATTTAACATAGACCCTAATGACTACACTGAGTCTCAGGATGAATTAAATTTATGGATGAATCATTATTTGAAGGCCCAAGCTTAGTTTAGGCATCTCCCTACAAAGCACACCACTACTGGCCCTCAAACTGGAAATGCCAGAAGTAGACTAGTATTTTTTGGCTTCCTGTTATATAATAAAGGACAATAACTTAGATCCATGCAGCTTCAAGAAATTAAGTGTGATTACAGAGAAGTAATATGCTAGCTTTGAAATGACTGTATCTGAGTATTTCCTCTTCCCTAAGGTGCACTCATTTTGGAGTTAGTATGTATAAGCAGTAGGGGCATGGGGGTCTTTCTGTGTGTAACTGTGACTTACTTTAAGTTGTAATTAAACTCTTAATTTTCTGACTCCCATTATCAAATCTCAAACTTCAGATCTTTCATTTTGTGGGGGCAGGAGGTGCATGCTTTCATTCATATGGACTTTGACATGTTTGACATGCCTCACTAAAAATAAAGTTTATATGCAAAGAAAATTTAAACATTCTGATTTTCTTTCACTTTCTGCAGCATTTTTGTGACATTTTATGACCTTACTTTCTTCTATTTCAAATATTCCTAGGTAAAAACACAGCTTTACTTCACGTAATTTTACCCCCCACTCAACAATAAGCATCAGCCTCCTCGATCTAGAAGCATACCTCTCAACCTCTTAGAGCAAGAAATCTGGACAAAGCCTGGAATGATGGGGGGGGGGCAAATAAGGACAGATTTTAAATATTACTCTTACAAACTTAGAAAGTTGCTAGAATAATAGGTTTTGCATTAGCATTCATTTTCCAAAGGATGTAGAGTCTTAAACTCAAATGTTTGTCATTATTTCATGACTCCAATCCTCAGCTATCTGCCAGAAAGGAACAGATATTAGGGGGAACACACCAAAAATATGAGGCAGACATCTGGACAGTCTGCAAAAACCTGTACAGTTGAGAGGTATGTCTAGAAGGCTTTTGTAAGGAATTTTTACAGCTTGAGCATCAGACATTTTAATGTGTTTACAAATTGTTATGGTACTGTTTGCCGCTCACTTTCCATATATATTTTTGAGAGGGAAAACTTCAGACTAGTTAAATATATGCAGTTCTCCCAAATGTGATTATTTATGTTGAGTTAGAGATTGTTATATGTGAGCATAAAGCAGTTACTGCACTGCCAGAGGATACCAAGAGCTAAGAGGCTGGCAATGAATGGAAAACAAGCAGGCTGACCTTCCATTTTGTCCATGATACAGGAAATGTGGTTTAGAAATACAAAGAATAAACTAAATGGTTAATGGAGGAATGTAACTAAGTGGATTTTGTTATGCGGGGATAAACTGAGTAGCACAGAATTATTATATGGAACGATTTAAAGAGTAAAACACACCCTTAGCTGTTAATGATAACTAAGAAAATGAAGATTATGGAGGAATACATTGTGCCCAGATAATTAATACTATCAGGACTAAATCTGTGTGTAAACTTTTAAAATAAGTACAAAGCATTCAAATACATCATAAAGTTTTTAATTTCAAGCACAGGTCCCTTCCATAATATAAAGATGTTGAATAGGTATCTCACATATAGTGTAATGTAATTCCTATAAAAGTCACTATTAAAGATTGTTCTACTTTCCCATTCGTATAAGACTAAATATGCATATATCAAGGCACAAGGTGCTCCCATCGCTACCCCTTTAATTTGGTTGAAGTATTCTGATGAGATAGATACAGAGGCAATGGATGAGGGCAAAACAGTGCATACTTCCTGCCATGACCTAGCTATGGTATTTGATACAATACCCTACTCAGGCATTCTAAACAAAGTCACGAAATTAGGCATAAATTCCTATGTAACTCGCTGGATAGCCCACTGGCTCACAAACAGAACCCAGGAAATAAGAATTGGGGAGATCAACTCCACAAAGTGACTGGTCCCCTTAGGGCTCTTTGAGTAGGATCCACTGTTCTTTAGTATCTGTTATTCAGAAGTCAAGGGCCTGTGTCTTACCTGGTTTGCAGATGATTGCAAACTTGGAGCAATCATAGAACTCCCACCAAGATACTAACAGCTTAAAGGAAGGTCTAACACAAACAAATTACTAGTATCAAAGCCACGGCTTAAAACTCAATGACAAGAAATGCATAACAGTACCTTTTGGGAAGTTGGCTACCCAGGGAAACTACCTCATTGAAGAAACACCCCTAAAAGTAGACAAAGTAGTCTGGGACATGGGGACTCAAGTGAATAGTAACCTGGCTTTTGACCAAGCTATGTCTAAGTTTATAAGAAAATCATTATTTGTCACTCAAATTATAAGTAAGGGCATGGCATCTAGGTTTAAAGAAGTCATTGTGCTACTATACTCAGCCCTCAACAGACCCATCATTGAGTAAAACACCCTCTTCTGTATTTACGTGACCAGACAGATGCAACACCTGGGATGTTCACGGAGGTTCCTCACAAAAAGAATGTAGGGCATAAAGACATTGTCTTGTGCAGATCACCTCAAAACCCATCTCTATACTGTGTTTCCTACACACTGCTTAGAGATGATTTATCTCTGGCATACAAGGCATCATTGGATCCTGCTCTGATGGACTTTTGCATACTTAAATAGAACATGTTGGAAGGACGGGTATGTATCTCAGAGAATCTCCAGTGTCTGAAATTGGCTTCCTATCCATGTGAAGCAGAACCCTTCCCTATCCCTATTCAAGCAAAACCTGGGCCAATGGATGGGAAATTGGAAATTCACTACTGGTCTGACACCTATGTCTCTGATGGACAGATGCAGCCATTAAATCATGCCCTAAATAACATACACTCCTTAAAATAACCTCTAAGGCACAATACCTTTTTTGGGATTCATTGTTTTGCATGGCTAGGCTTATAAAGGCCCCAGTGCTCATTAGCCTAGTGTATACCTATGAACGTATGATTAAGAGAGTCACTCCATATCTGGGCATACATATAAATATATATACATATATAAGAAACCAAAAATAAGTCCAAACTTGTAAGGAACGAAACAATGGTAAAGCCAACCACAGGAGAAACAGCCGGTTGTGTAATTTCACAAAGTTTTTAATATAGTACCAAAATCGAAGCAAGATACCAACAAAGAATATCTGTGAAACACTTGACAGCGTTTAAAGCACTTAACAGCGTTTTTCGTCCCACCAGATAGCAGAACTTCCTCAGACAGTAACCAGCCATTAAGGAATTAAGACTTAAATAACCTCTTAGCTAATTAATTAATTATAGTTAATTTAAACACAAGTTTTCATTTAGCGTGGGTTCTCCTTTAAAAAGCCTATTGAACATCTCATTTCAGTAACTGTAAACCCTGGTTACAAATACATTCAGTTACCATTTGTCTACAATAGTAAAACATGAATAATAAATACACAAAATAAAAGTACTAGTATGTTACTAAACATTTTAAATGTATACAATTTTAAAATTTATATGATTAATGTTAAAAACTGTCAAGTCTTATAATTTATTTTTTAAAAACTAAACAATGTTAAAAATAAATGAATAAGACTATTCAAGAAACTATTTTTATATACAGTAGGCAGGATTTTAACACTGTAAACTAAACAGTAATCCCCCAACTACAAAAATCTCAAGGTGAACCATTATTCCTGATGTTTATAATAATGTTTTTTTTTCTCTACCTTAAGAGGTTTTTCAACTTCAAAATGCAGGCAATTGAGCAAGCTTCATTGATGCCTGGGTCTCTACAAGCCGCAAGGCGCAGTTGCCATGCTAGTTCCCTTTTCTCCAGTTCTAGTTTTAAATAGTTCTCATTGGCAAATTTATTGGCTACACTATATTTAGAAATGCCATCTATGGCCATAAAAGTGAAGCCATGGCCACTGTTGTTGTCACAGTGCCTAGCCAGGGCATTCTCATCCTTTTTCTTTCCAATTGCATATAAGTGCTCGTATACCCTATCACGGAGGCGTCTCTCCGTCTTTCCAACATAAAAAGATGGACATTGCTTACACTGCGCTAAATAGACAACCCCCTTAGAGGTACATGAAAACCCCCCTCTCACATCATATCTAACTGACCTAATAGTAAATGTACTTGATGTTTCAATTTCTTTACAGTATTTACAAGCACCACATCTCATTGTTCCCCTTTTTCCTTTAATGTCGGTAGGTTTTGTTTCAAGGAGTTTCTTCATATTTGTACCCCTTCTATATGTTATTACTGGGTCAAAATTTAAAATTGTAGATACATTTTTGTCCATTGATAGATAACCCCAGTATTTTCTCACTATTTTACCTATAGACACAGCCTCTGGGCAATATGTAAAAGTAAATGCTATTGTAAACTCATTGTTGGTGTCATTTTTTACTATAATGTCATGTTCCAGCCTATTGTTTTTGTTCACCTGTGTACTCGTACTAACACTGCCTATGTTAGTATTTACCCTCCCATCCAAACTGACATTCTCACTAACCAAAAAGGGAACATAGACACCTTTTTTCCTTTTTTCTGTCACTTCTTTGAAAATGTTGTCTAAAAATGACCTAGGATATGCTCTCCTTAAGAACATCTGATAAAGCAATTTACATTCCTCTTCAAAATCACTTTGCAGTGTGGTCATTCTTGCCGCCCTCACCAGTTGGCCTTTGACCACTGCTTTTTTCTGGTGAAGGGGATGCATGCTGGTGAAATGAAGGAAATTGTTTGAATAGGTCACTTTCCTAAAAATTTTTGCTGTATATAATGTTCTATGTTTCTTTAATTCAACATCTAAGAAGTTGATAGTATTCTCTTGGAAGTTATATGTAAATACCAAGAACGTAGTTGTTGAGTTAAAGAATTCAACAAGTCGTTCTGCTTCTTCCTTGTTCCCTTTAAATAAAATGAAAATGTCGTCAAGAAACCTTCTGTATAAACTTATTTTTTTAAACCATTGGCTGGTAAAGATCAAGTTGTTCTCCCAGTGGGCCAAAACCAAATTTGCAAAGCTAGACCCCACTGGTGACCCCATAGTCACTCCAATTTTTTGCACAAATAGCTTGTCTTCAAATGACACAAAATTATTTTTTAAAATAATGTCTAATAGTTGCTCCATCAATAAGCATTCATTGACATTTGCCCCCTTAGTCCTAATAAAGTCCAACACCCACTCCACCCCCAATTCATGGGGTATACAGGAGTACAAATTAGTTATATCCACTGTCAAAATTAGTGTTTGCATCAAATTCTACTGTTTGTAACTGCTGTAAAAAGGCCCACGCGTCTTTTAAAATTTGACCTTCTGAATTAACGTATTTCTTTAAAAAGTTATCTACAAATTTAGCACATGGGTATAATATAGACTGCCTTGCGTCAACCAAGGCCCTAAAGGGTGGATTTAACGTGCTTTTGTGCAGGTTAGGAATCCCAAATATTTTTGGGATTCTTGGGGCTAACAGTGTAAGGTATGTATGTTGTTCTAGAGTAATGAGCCCATCTGTGAACAGGTCACTCATGAACATTTTTATTCTGTTGTGTGCTTGATTCAATTCATTCCTACTAATAGGGGCATAGGTGTTACTTTCTAATAATTTTAACATAATATTAAAGTAATCCTCCTTGTAAAACACAACCAACCCTCCTCCTTTGTCTGGCTTCATAAGCCTGAGAGAAAGGTTTCTTAGTAAATCTAAAAGGGATTTTTCCTCTAGGGACAAATTACTGTAACCTTTGTTAGAATATTTCAATACATCCCTAAATTCGTTTTCACATAAAAACTCAAACATACTCAAGGTGTTATTCTGGGGTGGGTTAAATGTGCTTGCTATTCTTAAACTGTTATCATTGTTCGTATGCTTTCCAAGTAATACATTCAAATTCAATTTACGTAAAAACAGTTTAAAATCCACCAACAATTCTGCAATGTCACATTTCTTTGAGGGAACAAAAGTAAGTCCTTTAGCAAATAGGTCGACCAAGGTTTGGTCAATTTTACATTCCGTAAAGTTGTATACAGAAAAATCACCCGCACTGTTTTGTAAAATTTCAAATAGTTTTACCCCAGTCAGTTGTAACTGTTGCTGTTGCTGCGGGTGTTGTACCTCCGGTTGGTCCCCTGCATCCGGTTCGAAGTCCAATTGCCCCCCCTCCCCCGTCTGAAGTTTTTTGTGGTACTTGGTTCTGAGTTAGATTGTTATCAGTAAAATACATTTGATTCGAGCTTTGACAGTTCAAATCCCCTTCAAGGGTGTCACCCTCGTTGTCAAATTGAATTTGAATGTATTACTTGGAAAGCATACGAACAATGATAACAGTTTAAGAATAGCAAGCACATTTAACCCACCCCAGAATAACACCTTGAGTATGTTTGAGTTTTTATGTGAAAACGAATTTAGGGATGTATTGAAATATTCTAACAAAGGTTACAGTAATTTGTCCCTAGAGGAAAAATCCCTTTTAGATTTACTAAGAAACCTTTCTCTCAGGCTTATGAAGCCAGACAAAGAAGGAGGGTTGGTTGTGTTTTACAAGGAGGATTACTCTAATATTATGTTAAAATTATTAGAAAGTAACACCTATGCCCCTATTAGTAGGAATGAATTGAATCAAGCACACAACAGAATAAAAATGTTCATGAGTGACCTGTTCACAGATGGGCTCATTACTCTAGAACAACATACATACCTTACACTGTTAGCCCCAAGAATCCCAAAAATATTTGGGATTCCTAACCTGCACAAAAGCACGTTAAATCCACCCTTTAGGGCCTTGGTTGACGCAAGGCAGTCTATATTATACCCATGTGCTAAATTTGTAGATAACTTTTTAAAGAAATACGTTAATTCAGAAGGTCAAATTTTAAAAGACGCGTGGGCCTTTTTACAGCAGTTACAAACAGTAGAATTTGATGCAAACACGAATTTTTTGACAGTGGATATAACTAATTTGTACTCCTGTATACCCCATGAATTGGGGGTGGAGTGGGTGTTGGACTTTATTAGGACTAAGGGGGCAAATGTCAATGAATGCTTATTGATGGAGCAACTATTAGACATTATTTTAAAAAATAATTTTGTGTCATTTGAAGACAAGCTATTTGTGCAAAAAATTGGAGTGGCTATGGGGTCACCAGTGGGGTCTAGCTTTGCAAATTTGGTTTTGGCCCACTGGGAGAACAACTTGATCTTTACCAGCCAATGGTTTAAAAAAATAAGTTTATACAGAAGGTTTCTTGACGACATTTTCATTTTATTTAAAGGGAACAAGGAAGAAGCAGAACGACTTGTTGAATTCTTTAACTCAAAACTACGTTCTTGGTATTTACATATAACTTCCAAGAGAATACTATCAACTTCTTAGATGTTGAATTAAAGAAACATAGAACATTATATACAGCAAAAATTTTTAGGAAAGTGACCTATTCAAACAATTTCCTTCATTTCACCAGCATGCATCCCCTTCACCAGAAAAAAGCAGTGGTCAAAGGCCAACTGGTGAGGGCGGCAAGAATGACCACACTGCAAAGTGATTTTGAAGAGGAATGTAAATTGCTTTATCAGATGTTCTTAAGGAGAGCATATCCTAGGTCATTTTTAGACAACATTTTCAAAGAAGTGACAGAAAAAAGGAAAAAAGGTGTCTATGTTCCCTTTTTAGTTAGTGAGAATGTCAGTTTGGATGGGAGGGTAAATACTAACATAGGCAGTGTTAGTACGTGTACACAGGTGAACACAAACAATAGGCTGGAACAGGACATTATAGTAAAAAATGACACCAACAATGAGTTTACAATAGCATTTACTTTTACATATTGCCCAGAGGCTGTGTCTATAGGTAAAATAGTGAGAAAATACTGGGGTTATCTATCAATGGACAAAAATGTATCTACAATTTTAAATTTTGACCCAGTAATAACATATAGAAGGGGTACAAATATGAAGAAACTCCTTGAAACAAAACCTACCGACATTAAAGGAAAAAGGGGAACAATGAGATGTGGTGCTTGTAAATACTGTAAAGAAATTGAAACATCAAGTACATTTACTATTAGGTCAGTTAGATATGATGTGAGAGGGGGTTTTCATGTACCTCTAAGGGGTTGTCTATTTAGCGCAGTGTAAGCAATGTCCATCTTTTATGTTGGAAAGACGGAGAGACGCCTCCGTGATAGGGTATACGAGCACTTATATGCAATTGGAAAGAAAAAGGATGAGAATGCCCTGGCTAGGCACTGTGACAACAACAGTGGCCATGGCTTCACTTTTATGGCCATAGATGGCATTTCTAAATATAGTGTAGCCAATAAATTTGCCAATGAGAACTATTTAAAACTAGAACTGGAGAAAAGGGAACTAGCATGGCAACTGCGCCTTGCGGCTTGTAGAGACCCAGGCATCAATGAAGCTTGCTCAATTGCCTGCATTTTGAAGTTGAAAAACCTCTTAAGGTAGAGAAAAAAAACATTATTATAAACATCAGGAATAATGGTTCACCTTGAGATTTTTGTAGTTGGGGGATTACTGTTTAGTTTACAGTGTTAAAATCCTGCCTACTGTATATAAAAATAGTTTCTTGAATAGTCTTATTCATTTATTTTTAACATTGTTTAGTTTTTAAAAAATAAATTATAAGACTTGACAGTTTTTAACATTAACCATATAAATTTTAAAATTGTATACATTTAAAATGTTTAGTAACATACTAGTACTTTTATTTTGTGTATTTATTATTCATGTTTTATTATTGTAGACAAATGGTAACTGAATGTATTTGTAACCAGGGTTTACAGTTACTGAAATGAGATGTTCAATAGGCTTTTTAAAGGAGAGCCCACGCTAAATGAAAACTTGTGTTTAAATTAACTATAATTAATTAATTAGCTAAGAGGTTATTTAAGTCTTAATTCCTTAATGGCTGGTTACTGTCTGAGGAAGTTCTGCTATCTGGTGGGACGAAAAACGCTGTTAAGTGCTTTAAACGCTGTCAAGTGTTTCACAGATATTCTTTGTTGGTATCTTGCTTCGATTTTGGTACTATATTAAAAACTTTGTGAAATTACACAACCGGCTGTTTCTCCTGTGGTTGGCTTTACCATTGTTTCGTTCCTTATATATACATATATATTTATGTATATATATATTTGAATCTGCTACACATTGACAAATGCTACATCCCCAGAATATGCAAGAAAAAGTAAAGTGTTTTTTTGCAGGGAGACAACCCCCCCAATTATATGTACTAACTCTGACACCACACAATCCCTGGGGGAAAGGGCATATCCCCCTACCCCAGAAACTGTTGATCTTGCACAGTTGTCGACCATGTGCATGTGTCGACCAGAGTGGGTCGACCACATTACATTCAGTTTAAGCCAGGATACCAAGATAGATAGATAGGTAGATAGATGTGTGTGTGTGTGTGTGTGTGTGTGTGTGTGTGTGTGTGTGTGTGTGTGTGTGTGTGTGTGTGTGTGTGTGTGTGTGTGTGTGTTTAGGTGTGTGTCTAGTTATGATGTTCAGCAATTTGACATACCATTGCTACTGCAGTAAAAATCCTCCACATTTCCATTAATTGTTACTTGGGGTTGAGGTTGGGAATTGTCATATTGTACAAAAGACATAGTCAGTCTGAGGTAGATTTTTATAATATCATATTCAGTATCACTGATGTTAACTTTTGTAGGAATAATTTCTAGTCCTAAGTTGATTTCTTGACTTCTGAGATTTAGTTGTTCCATTGCAAAGATCAGGTCATTACCACCTAGCTCATCAGATCTGCAAGGTGAAAAGAAGTGTACCGTGGAATTTGTGGTATACATTTTAGATCACTGAAATATAGTTCAACAATGGTGCAAATGCAAACATCCTCCAAGCATAATAAAACTTCTAAATCACCCTCTTAGAAGTTTTGCTATGCTTGGAGGTCGTTCATATTTGTTTGTTTCAGATTCTGGTATTTAGCACTGACAACCTTTAATCTTGTTTTGTTTTGTTGTATCTTGTGTATTTGTATTTTGTTTTCTGTTAGAAGTTGATGAGGTTCGGAAAAGGCACTATAAGGTTGAAATATTTCCTGTTTAGTACCTGTACTCTCCAGGGAAGGTGGTAAGGCTGATCAAAGCAGAACATTTGTACTAGCTGTGCATCTCACACAAGCCTTACTACAGCCAAATTGCCTATGAAACCATGTTTATAGCAACTGATTGAAGGTCAATATATTGTTATGGTATTTAGGTACTGTATGAGGACATGGCAACATTTTACTAAAAATATGTGGTTTTATCTTTGTATGCAAGGATGTTTGATAATCCCAGCATATCATGTTATATAAGTAAGAGAGAGAACCTTCTTAAATTATTTATTCCAGCATAAATAATGGCTGTGTTAATATAGCGTTAAAATGTTGTAAGCGAGTTGAGATTTCCCTAATTTTAGCTGTATACAGTCATGACACTGTCATAAACATCTTACAGATCCTGTAAGGTATGTGTCTCTTCCATGTACAGTGGAGTTATCAGAATGTTTTAGGGTTGCCAAATCACAGTCTTTGCCAAATGACCTTTCAAGTCTGGTCTAGTTCAAGGTTATCGTTAGATATTTTTGTCATGCTTCTGCACTGGCCCAGTAATAAAGGAGCCTCAATCCTCACCACTAACACCACTGAGGGATGTACACAATGGGAGGATGACAAGTACACACAGTAAAGTACAATTTCCCTTAGGAGTACACAGAGATCGCAATCAGTGTGGGGCTGGTTTCTTCCTCTTTCTCCAGATCCTCAGTAAGACTCCCCACTGGCAGAGCTATAGGGTTAAGATCTCAGCCGAGTGGCCAAGCTAAGACCTCTAGCACTCTTTCTATCCAACCAGTGCTTTGTGTCCCTGCCCAAGTAGCTGACACAAAGACACTTTGAGATTTGATTGTTATACAAACACACACACACACACACACACACACACACACACACACACACACACACACACACACACACACACACACACGCACACACACCTGTGAAAGTCTGGCACAGGTTTATTAGTTATGCCCCCTTCTGCCCTGACTTTAAGGTAGTACCAGCTGCCACCAGCCACCCTTACTTATCAGCTACTATAAAGTCCGTACCAAAGGGTGCCCAGTCTTACTGTGTAATGTTACTATTATCCAAATAATAAGTGTGACCAAGACTATGGCTATTGGAGTGGCCTATACAGTGTCACCAAATACATATGCGAGTACTGTAAGAGCTTAAATAACTCTAAACAAACCAGCCACGATTAAAAAGGTTTAAATTTATTTAATAATCAATAAAAGAGCAGGACAGTATGCAATCAACACAGTAACTGCAGAGTTCAGAATCACAGGAAATATTTTAAAACAACATCGCAGGACAGTCTCAAATGAATACAGAAAACATCTGAACTAATCTTTACTATATTCCTATCTGTATCTAAGAGAGATTACTGTACCCTGATTACTTACTATTAGCAAGGCAAGTGGTGATGTGATGATGTTTTCAGGTCCAAAGACAAATACAAAATGCTCTCTGTCCCTCTCTGAAAGAGTTCTTAAATTAATATCACATATTACTGCTGGTTTAGTCTGAATGACATCACCCTTTGTCACCTGGCTTCAATTCTCAGGCTAACATAAACTAACATATTTTGTAACATCTCTATGTGAGAGGTACATATCTCTCAGAAGTGCAGCTTCTAGAAGTCACAGAGCAATAGAAGCACTTAACATTTTAAGCCTAGTAATTATTTATGTTTCAAGACAATAGAAATAAACCTCTAGCTCTAGACATCCTGTTTCCTTCAGTGAAACTTGGAGATACACAGTCATAAAACATTCTGATTCCAACCTATTTTCCTGAAGCCCTGCAAGTTAACTGTGTATGTTCGAACTTCTACTATGAAAACATACATTTGCACAAGTATATAGTTTATATAAATTTCTGTCCTTTTCCAGTAAGGTCCACTGTGGTTACATTCTTTAAGCTCAGTACATAGCATACAGTTCTGTATAAATTATAGCAATATTCCCAAATAACATAGAATTATTTACAAAATTCCAGCTAGCAGGGGTGGCAGCATCACAATTCTGTATAAATCATATTAATATTTTCAAGTGACATATAATTATTTACAAAATTCCAGATAGCTGGACTGGCAGTATTTCCCTGGTGTCACAATTTTACTATTGTGGACTGACCTCACTGCCGCAGTATGGTGATTGTACATAGTTTGTTTACGGTGGTCAGTGGAAAGATTGCATAATATGCTGCATGTTTGAGGTTGTAGTTTTATTGAGCAAGTTGCTTAGTCAGAAACATCTAAGTCATCTGTGGGTGTAGTCTTTGAGATCAGATACATCTGAGACATTTGTGGGTGTAGTCTTTGGGATGTGATACATCTGAGACATTTGTGGGTGCAGTCTTTGGGATCAGATACATGTGAGTCATTTGTGAGTATAGTCTTTAGGATCCAATACATCTGAGACATTTGTGAGTGTAGTCTTTGGGATATTGCATATGTAGTGTCAAATATGTGTCCATGTTCACAGGTGGAACAAGTGCTCCTTATTAGAAGAGAAGGGTGGAACACCAGATAATTTATTTTTGTCCCCAACTTAGTGTTGAGGGGTGCTGGATCAGGCAGTGGCACAGGGTGTCAGACAAGTTGGCTCTGGCTCTGATACAGATGACTTGAGACTGTGAGGTGTTTCTGAAGTCACATTTATGTAAGAGGCAGACAACTCAGTGGGCACGGGGTTTAAGAACTCAACAGGGAAGGGAGGACAGAGCAGACAAAACAAAAAGCACTCAGTGAGCAGTCTTCTCTGGCAGCTGTCATAATAAACCCTGACCTGTTTTCTGTACCATAAATAAAAATATGTCAGCTCCTTGCATAGTTTAGAAAGAGTTAATCCCTTTCAGCTCACAGAATGTAGCATAAATGTTTTGCTTTCTGATACCCAGTCTGGAACTTTTACTATAGTTCTTCAGTACAATAGGAGCAGTGGACAAGAAAAAAAACATAAAAAAAAAAACACTCACTAAGCAGCGCTTTTCTGGAAATTGCCACTCTTCATGAATTAGAGTACTTTAATTTCAGTTTTCTACATTGAAAATTTGTAGGAAAAAATATATATCCATATATATATATAATTATATAATTTATTTAATTTATTTATTTTGCTCTGGAAATAGTAAGCAGACTTGATTGTGTGTCAGTAAAAGCAGAAGAGGCAGGGCTTAAATTAACCAACTTTGCATTTTGAAGAAAAATGTGTCCCTTTTGTTAGATGGTTGGAAAGACAAGAAATCGTGACTTAAAGTTCTTTTAACAAGTAGACAAAACACTGATTTTTATCTTTGGGGCCGTAACAGGAAAGAATGTCAACTAATAAACAGAGAAGATGTCTGAATTAAAATAGGAAACAATCTTCAATCGTCATCATTATGATAAGAAGGTTTATGATAAGAACATGACCTAGAGCTTGAGCTTCACACCATGCAGCTTGCAGATTTTTTTTTTTGTGTGGCCTAAAACAGACATTGGAGTTGATTGGCATAGATAAGAAATCTTGCATTGTACTGAATGTCCTGTTTATCTGTTTGACTGAAGCCAAAACCCAGTCTGAAATCAAAATTTCGGCTGCAGCTAGGTGCCTTGCAAACTCATCATTTGAATGCCAGCACTTTATGGAAATTGGGACAGTGCACAAAATGTATTCCACTTTTCTTAGTTCAGATGTGGTATGATTAGCCTTATCTACCCAGTGTTTGCTTTGCAGCTCCTATATAAGATTCTCATAAGTTGTATAACTCAAAGTTTGAGAAATACATAACAGTGACAGCACAAGTAGCTGCTTTGGAGTCCGTCCACTTGGAAAACATTCTGAATGTAAAGCGACTTCTGAGTATGTTTATAGAAAGCTTATGTGCCCTATTAACAGTAATGATAAATGTAGTTGTTTCTGTAAGTACAGCTTAGAACAGTGGGACAAATGAAATATGGATTTAAAATGAAAGCTTTAAATTCTTATAGATGTGTACAACAGCTTTTAAATAACTATAATTACATAATTATGTTCTTGTATAAATTGTAATCTATGATATTGCTGTTGGCTAGTTACAGGTTTCTAGATTCATAAGTGAGACATGATTAATAAAGCCATGTTTAAAATGATTATTGATTGTGCTTCATGTTTGCTACGGAGCACTTAGGGACATTATTACATTATTTAACTTGGCTGGAAGAGAAGGTTGCAATGTCTGTGCAACATGAGTTGTTGGGTTCTGTTAATTTTCCAGTTTTATATAAAAATAAATACACTTGACTTAAGGGTCTCCTAAAAGTCATGTCCAGTGTGGAATCACTGTTTTTTTATCTGCTGAGCCAAATCTGATGGTACAATATTTATTTCAGCAGTAAAGTATATATATATATATATATATATATATATATATATATATATATATATTTTCACTGTAGTTTCAAGATTGTTACATGGCAACCACATTCTTTAAAAGTAGCCCTTCTCAGTGAAGGATCTTGAAACTTTGGTCTTGTAATGATGCCATCAAAACTGTCTATAAAGGAAGTGAGCCCAGCATATGCATATTGTCTTAACATTTAGATAATACCCATCAGTAAATGCACAAGGATGACATTAATGAATATGAGACAAAGGACTGATGGAGTTATTCAGGATTTCCATAGAATGAATTATAATTACAGTGCTAGGTATGAAATTCTGTTACACTAGAAATGCAGTACGAATCACACAAAACGCTCATTGAGTGAATTGTTCTCTTACAAAAATGAAGCAGTGACCACACTCAGAGTTTGTGGAATTTTGGCCTTTATGGAAAACAGAAATATGGGACAGTGGTGAAATATTTTCAGCCATGTTTGATAATACTGCTTGAGTTGTTAACCAAGGTGATAACATGGCATAAAATAAGTAGAATTTGTTTCAGATTTATTAAACCATTCAGTGGAATGCCACACTAAAGCCTGGTAAAGCAGAAGAGAATATATGTGCTCACAGAAGAAACTTTAAACTGAGTCATGATTGGGTAAGTGACTGGCTGACAAAAAAACAGTAGGGATTATCTGTGCTTAGTGTCATGCCAACAGTAGCAGCATTGGACAGTGCACTCTTTTAAGGACCTGTTTCATGCACAGTTCTTTGTGACCATGCACGCATATTAAATGCATCAAAATAAGCCTTAATTTGTGCCTCAGGTGGCAAGTATGCCAAAGCTGTAACTAGTGTGGGGTGAAGACGGATGACTGCCTCAGGTACATACTATTGGAGGGACATGATTAGCAGTTGCCATTACGAGTGCCAGTACTTGTGCAAGTGCAGTAGTGGTGGTCATTTAAATGCTGCATTCACACTTGCAGTTAGGAGCACTCTGTTAGAAAAGAATAGCAAGTCACTTGTTACAGTAGTTGGAAGAAGATTTTTGTTGCCATTCTCATTGGGAAGATTTTTTTTGGTCCTCAGCTTTGGACTGGGGAGGGAGCACCAGTATGGGGAAGTACTAAGGGTGTCAGATGGCTTATCTGCATTACTTTGTACTTTGTACAAGTAGGGAGATTTTTTTGTGCCTTGCTGTCTCAGATCAGACTGGCTCATGTTGAAATATGCTATGAATGGATATGCCTGAAATAGGTATTTTCTGTTTCAGTGTATTATCCAAGTACAAAAAGAAAAGAAAGAGAAATGTATATTATCAGTCTGTTTGTAAGGATCCAGTAGGTGATTTCTTACTTGTACTTGTGGTATACACCTCCTATTTTAAATGCTTCTCCCTCATACAGTTAGGTTGAAAAGCAGACATTTGAAACTTTCATGATCAGATACTTTAAAACTGGTTAGGAATTCATGAGGACTTTAAGCCATACTATTGCTGGTCCTCATCATGCTTTTTTCACACTTGCCTTGTTAAAGACACACTAGTCTGTTCAGATCCAGATTCAGTCTAAGAATACCTGGCTTGTGTCATTTTTCTGTGGTATTTAGGATGTCTGTTTTGTAGACTCTAGGCTAAGCATGATACTTCTCTGCTTTGCTAACAATATTGCATGATGTGACATATGAGACCTTTGACATTAGACTATCATAGGCCATAAGAAAAGCTCATACTATTGTGTGATGGTGGGCAAGTGGAGGGATGTTATTTGTGAATGTATCTTAACTGATATAATTATATGTGTAATTAGAAGTTTAAGGTTCATAGAAAAAATACATTATTTTAAATCAATAAAACTGACAGGGCACTACAAACTTAGCTAATTCATTCTTATTGATAGATGTCCTTCTATTCATATGCTGCAGTATCCATAACATGAAGGGGTCTGCTTGTGGTTGACTCGTATGTCTGGCCGTTATACCAAAGTTAAATTGCTACTGAGAAGGTACATGTAATGAGCCACATCACATAGCATACATTGGCCATAAATGGACGTCAGGTATTAAGTGGAATTTTTCTGCCGCCTGTTTGACTGCCAGCTGAACACCTTTCCAAAGGTCCCTTCCTTTTGCATGCTAACTCTTCCCACTCTCCTTCCCCTGATTCTGCTTCAGGCATACATGGTGTCTTTAGATATAAAAGATGCCTGTCTCCAAATTCCTGTTCATCCCCGTTTCAGGAAATTCCTGCAGTTTTCTGTGGATTCCTCTCACCTTCAGTTCTGTGCTTTGCCATTTGGTGTATCTACAGTCCCAGAGTATTCACAAAATGTTTGGCCTATGTTATAACCTTCTGCAGAATGCAGGGGATCCAAATCTTTCCTTACCTGGAACATATCCTTATCCAGGTTTCATCCTCCCAGGAGGTGCAGGAGCACCTGCACTTCACAATGTCCCTTATGAGAAGCCTAGGGTTCACCTTAAATCTTTAGAAATCTACTCTGACCCCTTCCCAGGACCTTGTCTTCCTAGGATGTAGAATTCTCTCTGTTCCAATGATGGCTTGCCTACCTCCAGAAAAAATGCTGTCCTTCACCACTTACTTTCAGGAAATAATCTCACTTCAATCCCTCATGGCCAGAAAGTTCCTTTGACTCTTTGGTTACATGGCTTCCACCATTCCCATCATACACTTGGCAAAGCTACACATAAGGAAGTTTCAGTGGTTCCTGAGGACAGTCGGGAAGCAACACCTTCACCCTTTGGAGTATGTAGTTCCACTGTTGCCCTTTTTAACAAGGGAGTTATAACGGTGGCTATAACAGGTTACAAAAAAAAACAGGCTTTCCCCTCCAACCTTCCTCCCCAAACCAGGATATGTACACAGATGCATCAAACACAGGCTTGGAGTGCAACTCTAGAGAACTGGAGGGTGAGAGATGTTTGGACTCCGCTCCAGGTAAAGGAGCATATCATCGTCAAAAAAATGAGGGTTCTGAATTTTGCACTAAAAATCTTCAAAGGCAAAAATCCAACCAGGATTGTTGAGATGGTTCACATACAACACCACAGTCTGCTGGTACATCAACAAGCAGGGAGGGACAAAATCCTACCTCCTATGCAGATTGGCTCTGTATGCCTCGGAGATTGCTCAACTCAGCCAGGTTTCTTTGCAGGCCGCGTACATTCCATCAGCTCAAAATGTCACGGCAGATTCATTAAGCAGGTCCATGACGTACTCCCATGAATGGATGTTAAACAGGGATGTGTTCCAGGACCTGGGCCATCAATGGAGTACTCCACAGGTAGATCTGTTTGCCTCCACCATGAACAGACAACTTCACAAGTACTGTTTCAGGGTCCCAAACCCTGGAACATGGAGGGCAGATGCTCTTTCCTTTCCATGGATGGGGCTGTTTGTGTACGCATTCCCCACTTCCCTCTGATCCAGAAAGTTCTGCTGAAAATTAAGAAAGAACAACCAGAAATCTTGCTGGTGACTCCCCTTTGGCCAGTACAGCATTGGTCCCCCCTTCTTTTATCAACTAGCCAAGGGCAATCACCATAAGTTACCCCACAGGATGGACCTTCTCACACAGGATAAGGGGACTCTAATACACCCTGAAATATCTACCCTAAATCTAACTCTGTGGATGATAGGGCTTTGATCCCCATTAGACAACTTTACACTGAGAATGTGCTACAGGTTTTGCAGGAGGCCAGAAAACCCACTACCAGAAAATCTTATCTATCCAAATGGAAAGGGTTTTTTGTCTGGTGTCTAAAAAACAAATTTCAACCGCTATTGGTGGATCCACCAGTAGTCCCGTCTTACCTGTGTGGGCTGCTGAAAGGGTGGCTTGTCATACTCTTCTATCAAGGCACATCTGTCTGCCATCTCAGCATGCTTACCCTTGACTCCTCCCTTGGCATCCAAGTTGGAAGTAAAGCTTATCCTGAAAGGTGTCTTACATATTAGACCACCAAGAAAACCAATTCTTCCTCCTTGGGACCACAACCTTGTGCTTGAAAGGCTTACTCTAGCTCCATTTGAGCCAGCTAAGACCTCTTCCCTTCAACCTCCTGGTGGCTATTACCTCAGCCAGAAAGGTTTCTGAACTTCATGCCCTCATGGCCTACTCTCCTTTCACAGTCTTCCATAGGACAGGGTATCCCTTTGTACCAATCCTTCGTTCATGCCCAAGGTGGTGAATGAGATATCACTAAGTCAGGCTACCAACCTTCCTACCTTTTTCCCTTCTCCATAATCATCTAGTGAGAGGATCCTTCACACTTTTGATGTGCACAGACAGCTGAGAGACTACCTGGCCAAAACCAAGTCCATCCGTAAATTAGACGATCTTTGTATTTCCTATCACCCAAGAGCCCTGAGACTCCTTGTTTCCAACCAAACTATTTCCTCCTGGATTTCCAAAGCTGTTACACAGCTTATGGGAAGGATCTTCCTTTTCCAGTCAAGGCACACACTACTACTGTGTCTTCCTCTGGGACTTTCTTTAAAGGACTGGATACAGCTTCCATTATGATGGCAGCTGCATGGTCATCTGTTCATACCTTTACTAAACACTTGTAAGTTGGACATTGTTTCCAGGTCTAAAGCAGGATTTGCCAGGGCTATTCTGCATGGTTTTGTGGAAAATGTCTCTGCTCCTCCTCCCAATCCCGCTTTGGCATTCTCCCTCCTGTTATGGATATTGCAGCATATGAATAGAAGGACATAGAATAGTTGTATAAAATCTTACCATAGCCATAGATGTCCTTCTCTTCTATATGCTGCAGTATAGTCTCCCTCCTGGCTTTCCCCCTGATACTGGCCTGACCTTCTGTATACTTACTTCTTCAGGCTAGTGCTTGGCGGCATTCAGTTCTGAGGTAGGTGCTTGCTGACATCCGCTTTATACCAAACTTCTGTTTACGGCCAACGTACACTGTGTGATGCGGCTTGTCACACATACCTTCACAGTAGCAGTTTAACTTTGGTATAATGGCCAGAAGTACGAGTCAACCAGAGGTGGACACCCGCATGTTATGGATACTGCAGCATATAAAAGAGAAGGACATTTATGGTTATGGTAAGAATTTAAACAACAATCCTTTATGAGGATGAGACAGAGACCTTTGGTTTTGAGTTTTATGAACCCATCTGCACTGTATAAAATACAGTGCTCATGCCAGTGAATGAGATTACAGTTACTTATGTAATATAAAGTAACAAAACTTGTAAGTCCAAAACAACAACAAAAAAATGAACAAAAAACAGCCTCAAGCCACACTCAGCTGTCAATGAAAACAGCCTCGAGCCACAGTCAGAGATTAACAATAAAACAGCCTTGAGCCACAGTCAGCTGTTACAGTAAAAACAGCCTTGAGCCACAGTCAGCTGTTACAATAAAAACAGCCGTGATAACTGTACCCATTTTTGATTTCCCCCTTATAATTAACAGCTCGTTGACAATAATTTTGCATAGTGCGTATAAGAAAATGAATAAATCTTCATATAATTGCATCTTATTGCTCATAGGTGTCTGCTTTTATTTCATAAAAGTATGGGTTTCATCTCCCTAGATATTAATAGAAGCCAGTACATTCCAGTACATTAAGTGTGGAGCAGAAGGTAACTGGTCAACATACGCTGTTGAACAAATAGATACTGGTGAGTCCACAATGGTCGTAATGATAAATCAAATACTATAAACATTTGTTCTGCCATGGATTGTTGAGAAAAAAAGTTCCAGCCTGACAATACAAGCTCAACTGGCTAAAAGAAACTATATTGTTTTATACAAGGCCACAATGCCTCCCTTACCTCTGTATACTGCTGTATGGTGATACATTAACATGAAAAGCAGAAATTCCCTAAAACACTGAATCATTGCCACTGCACAAATGGAAATATATCCTGACATTATTCCTGGTGTAAAACAATGGTTGTGAAATTACACAGCAGTAAACAGAAATCACCGAGTTTAAACTTCTCTACTTTACAATCATCTAGGTATAGGACAAACATTAATACAGTTTCCTCAAAACATCACAACAAAAGGAACTAAGACATAAAAACTCAAGTATACAAGCTCACATCATGAAACTTCACACACAATTTAAGAAGCCGTTGCAGCAGGAGGGCTTTGACGCAAGTGGTAATGTGGACTTTGCCCCATAACCTCATCCTCTAAATATGCTACCAATGAGGATTCTTGAACTTGGAGAAAAAGAAGAATTAAAAAAATAAGCTTTTCTCTTTTCACAACTCATAAACAATAGCATGTTACAAAACAGCCTTTCATATCCTGTGGTTTTGATAGAATGAGAAAGTGATCACATAGCTGCAGTCATACAAGTCCTGACAGCATCTCAATGAGTTATGAATGCAACAAACTGCAAGCAGTATGTAATTGCTTGGCATTTTATGTGGGACAAACCTCCAGACCCCTTAGATTGCACATTATGGAACATATGAGTGACATCAGGAACAAGAGGTCTAATAATGCGTTATACAAACATTCGTTAAAACACCCTGCAGCAACATTTAAATTTGCTATTATAGATAAAATAGTGGGTAATAGATCCTATAAAGCTGGATGGCATTCCATTTTGGATGCAATGGAGAAAAAAATTGGGAGGGCTTTTCCCACCAAGATTGAATGAACACTTGTAATGTGACCAATTGGAAGCTAATTTGTTAGTGAATGACATTATAAAATGAACAATGGTTTGATGAGTTCTTAACACTGAGGAAGGCTATGTAATACCATTAGCCGAAACTGGCCTGTTTCTTTGTGTTGTTCTAACACTTTGTTACTTATATGACTTAATAAAGGGTCATTGGCACAGTATCACAGTTTGCTGGCTCATCTTGTGGTTCGGTATGGTTTACTGGAGCTGTGCAATTGCCTAAAGCGCAGGGGACTTTGTTGGCTGTCTCTTTGGAACATCATTGGCTATTATTAAACCTGACACTCGTCCGTTTGTTTTGGTGCTTGCAACCTGCAAGATAGAGATAATTTTTATCCTTCCTTTTCTCCATTGAGGCTGACACTGTTCACTGTAATAAACTAGTTACATGGTAAGTTTAGTATGCATGTGTGTGTGTGTGTGTTTGTGTGTCTGTCTGCTTGTGTGAGTGAATGCATGCACGAAAGCAGAATGTATGCGTGTGTGAAAGAAGAGGAGACTGTGTGTGTGTGTTTCTGTGTGACTGGGAGAGAATGAGAGTTATCTTTTGTGAGTGAATGCATGCATGAAAGCAAAAAAGACTGTGTGTGTGTGTGTGTGTGTGTGTGTGTGTGTGTGTGTGTGTGTGCGTGTGCGTGAGAGAGAGCATGAGAGAGTGAAGAGTGAGAGTGATTCCTTGCAGTACCAGCAGCAGCAATGAGGTTTGCAGAGGCAGTCTACATCAACAACTCTCTCAAGTAAAAACTGAAAGAAAATTTAATTAAAGTTGTATGGGGTGCCTGACAGATCAAAGCAAATATCAAATGTTCGTTAAAATAACAGAGGTACCTTTTGAACATAGAGGTAGAACTGTGACCCATGGCATCTGCAGTCCACGTGCCTGTTAAACTATTACACTGGGCATCCTTTGACATGTGAAGTAAAGGACTTTTGCCTGTATTTCACTGCTTTCATGCTGTCTGGCAACAGTACCTCACCATTAGATGACGTTAGTTCTCTGGCTATTCTGAGTTAAGACACTTCACAATTAAGCCAGTATAAAGATTTGCAGTAACTGTATGTTGTGTGACATTATGTACTTTTGGGTAACAGGAAATGACCAACAGTGGCACCTGTTACACTGTTCAATTTTTGCCTGATAAAGCCTATCTGGGTGAAAGTGTCTTCTGTACTTGCAACTTTTTAAGGACGTTGTAGATTTTAAACTTGTGGAATAAGCAGCAACTTTTTAAGTACTTTGTGGATTTTAAACCTGTGGAATAAGCACTTCTAACTATATTATGGATTTTAAACTCTTGGAGAAAACAACCATTACTTTAAAAAAAAAAACAACTCTTCAAGTAAGTTATGGACTTCGAATTTTTTGAATTAACTACTGTTTATCCCTGCTCATGGATCCAGTTACTTTTTTGTCATGGATGTAGTAGTTAGTGTCTGGCCAGACATTGTCTCTCTTGCAAGTTGTAGAGATAGCTGGCATATAAAATGAATGTAATAAAATAGCAGGAGATGCAAGTGTTTTTGAGGAAGCCGTATATTACAGGGTAATGGCTGGACCTTTGGATACTGAGGAAGGACAATATATAACTTTGTAATAATTCCTTGCTGAGATCATGTATTGCAGTCAGAAAAAGCAGCAGCTGATTAGCATGGTGCTGGGGTGCTCACCTCGTTAAGTAGACACAAATGATGTTGAAGGTAGTCTCCCATGGCTGTGCTCATGGGTAAGGTAACATCCAGAGTACTCTTATCCATTTCTGGTAGCCACGTCAATAGGTTGATAGAAAGTGTTCAGTAGTAAATAACAAAGGTGAGGAAGGGAGTGAAGAACTGGGATATGAGAAACAGTTTCAAGACTGTGGCATATAGAAAAGGATACTTGGGTACTCTGCATTGTCAGAGGTATAAGTGGGATAAGTGAAATTAAAGACGAAGGACAGGAAGGGTCAGGCAGAAGGAGACATGAGCAGCAGCTGGATGGGGTGTGGGGAGCTGATAAGTCAAGGCTAATTGTAAGGAAGTATTATTTCACATACTTCGGAAACGCTATCTCACATAGTACGTGTTAGGATCCTGAATCCACTACCTGTGGCTGCAGGAACTTTGTGGGTCACTGATGCCTTGAACAAATAGATGGTGGGATTTGGCAGTAGTTTAAAACCAGCTGCTTAAAGATTTTAGCAAATAAGTAGGTTGCTAATTCACAAGTTTTCACTTAGTAAATCTGTACGTTTTGTGTACATATGTTTTGCTGTGAAACATTAAATTGTAAGTCATGAGGTGCTAAAATGACAACACATTTAGAATAACTTTATCTGGGACTCTTTAAAGAAGTAAATTTTATACTTTCATAGTTTGCAAGAAAATACATCACAAATAACTGAATATATGAAAAAAAATTAGGAAGTCTGTTAAAAGTAAAACCACACGTGACTCACCAGTATACTAAAATTAGTCTTTTAAAAAGGCAGCATGCATCATATAAGGAACTAAATGGGAATGTGACAGGTTGTCATTCTCCCATCAAAGTATACAGCTCATCAAAACGTTGCCCGCTCCTCAGTGTTAATACAATCCTAGTGATATCATATTAAAATAAACATGGTGTACGGGACGTAGCCCCTCACATGAAGAGATTAGTGCCTTATGTTGTTAGGAGGGACTTAAGAGAGATGTGTTATGATGTGACAGATATACACTGGGATCTCATCAGTTGCCTAACTTTCGTTGGTCCCATTCTGATGATGTTTCCATGACTGGAAGGTCACATAATGAAGTACAGTGCACTCACCACAGCTTTTCCATCCTATGACATAAATTAAGGGATATTGCTCATCACTTCTCAGGATCATAACTTTATTACGCAAATTCTGTTTCCAACTCAAAAAATTCCTCTCATATGGAACCTAATTTAACTCTTTTATCCAAGCAGGGTTCACCTAGTTTGTTTGCCCCACCTTACCGTCAGACTTCCTGTTTTGCACCATTATTACTTCTTACTTCTCTACATCATAAGAGATCCTTGATTTAAGACTAAACAGAGGTATACTTCTAAATTAGGTCTTCATGAATGGTGGTAGGTTCGCATTTTTGCATCCATTCACTGTGGCATTTACTACAAACACATACGCACACACACACACACATAACACAGCCACACATACACACGCACACACACACACACACACACACACACACACACACACACACACACACACACACACACACACACACACACACACACACACACACACACACACATGCACACACACACACACACACACACACACACACACACACACACATAACACAGACACACATACACACACACACACACACACACACACACACACACACACACACACACACACACACACACACACACACACACACACACACACACACACACACACACACACACACACACACACACACACACACACACACACACAGACATACATACACACACACACACACACACACACACACATACACACACACACACACACACACACACACACACACACACACACACACACACACACACACACACAGCCACACATACACACACACACACACACACACACACACACACACACACACACACACACACACACACACACACACACACACACACATGCACACACACACACACACACACACACACACACATAACACACACACATAACACAGACACACTTTGGAAAGACAGATATTTATATACCTTTTTTTGGGCGGGATTAGTATTGCTGTTCATTTTGCTGTTATGTTTTGTACTTGTTTTGTCTTTTTTGCACATTTTTGCACATTGTTACTTGCCAAACACACCCTCTGGTATAATATGTTGCAATAATGTAGTTTCATGTATGCTGAGTTGCACAAAATGCCCATGTGTAGTAATGCTATAGTATCTGCTGGGGTAGAAATTCTGCAAGATTTTGTTTATGACTAGACACATTTAATCCATAGGGTTAAGCTCATAACATCAAATGCATGGGCCATGCATTTATAAGTTCTCCATGATTTCTAGTCCTTTTGGATATTTTATCTATCATACCATACCACAACTTTACATTTTAAGTATTGGTTGATGTCAGTTACTTGAAATAATAGCATTGAGTATGCACATTAGCTTACATTGAAATACTTTAATGTAGCAGAGCTCTAGGTCAAGAAAGTTTGATAAAACTGCGTTTTAAGCATTTAACCGAATTTAAAGCAGCACTTGAATTACAGCAGTCTTTAAAAACCGGACATGGGCTGTAGAGGTCTTCATGCTATTGAAAGGCATGCACGAACTTTCTCAAGTCCATCACTTTCTTGTTGATCAGTTGTGTGAGCTAACTAGAGTTTTAATGTTTTCCAGAAAAGATTAACACTTTTGCAGTTCCATGTGTGTTGCAATATTTGAAGAGATATTTATCACCACAGGGAAGGAATTATTATTGTTTAGATAATATACTACAGTTGATAATCACTCACATTTCTATTAGCTGTTTGAACAGGTGGGACTTTTTTAGAAAATGTTCTATTGGAAGAAAACATTGAACTTTATTTTCATTAAAAAATGGCATGATTTACAGAATTTCTCTACTTGACTGACCTGGAGTTGATCAGAGTTGCATTCCCAAGACATTTTGTGGTTTCTGAGCCATTGAGTGTCTGATTCAAATTAAATACGTCCTAGTATGCCATAGTGTTAAACAGGTTACTTCTATATTCTTACTGTTCTTAATGTCTTTCCACAGATATTGATGAATGTGCCATAGAGTCACACACCTGCCAACCTGCTGAGCAATGTGTTAACACAGTAGGTTCGTTCTTGTGTCGGAAAATAATTTGCAGAATAGGGTACAGATTGCAGAATGACACATGTGAAGGTAATGACATAATCATAAATAATAGAATATTTTAACTGTGGTTATTTCTGAATGTATTTATTTAACTAATAAATGATTCTACTACTTGAGTTAGTTAACTACATGTCTTCAGCTGTATCACAAAATTAGCTTCTACATGTCTGTAATATGAAATTGATTTTCAGTTCAATGTCCCTTGTGAATATCTGTATACATTTTTTTCACCCTGTCCTACTAATATAAACATGCTGTCTGGGTTTCATGAATCAATGGTATATACTGCAAGAAACATAATCTATATTTGCACCAAGCCTAAGAGATGTATGCCATGATGAATTTTGATTCAACATCTTTCATTGCCTAATATGATTGCCAGCAAAATATGCTTAAAGTATTGGGAAAATAGATTTGCGTGATTCATAGACACTTCCGCTGTTGATAGAGGATCTGGTAGAGTACATACCGCCACAGCTGGCTGAGGGTAGATAAGAAAAACCTTGTCTTCAACTCACTGCTGATCCATCAGGGGAGATCACCCCCCCCTCCCATTTTTGCTCTGTCATATTGAAGTTTGGAGTATATGTTTTGTTTGAGAATAGTCGTAAAAGAATGTCATGACTGGACATAAGAAAATAACTAGCAAAAGCTTTTTAAATGGTGGGAAAGGGGTTAGTGTTGGATGGACGGATATGAAAACTAACTTGCATAACATAGCATACTACATAAATCACTGCAGCTGTTATTGTGTGGATTAAAACCTATAATTTTTTTGCAGCACAATTTCTTGCATAATCAGGCACCTCTGACTGGCAGTTAGCAGTGCGGTACTTCAGTGATCTGCACCATATTCATTATACCTGTATGATTCGCACAAAGTAAAACTCCCAGCTATTTAAGTAATTGTTTACTATGTCCTAGTGATCCCAGATATTGTCCTGTTATGTGCGTTTGTCACTCAAGGGGACCTTGGTTTATTCTTAGTTCATAAAGTATAGGACCATTAACCCAAAGTGCTGGGGTGGTATTCAGTTGTCCGGGCTGTGGTTTTGTTTTAATGCTCCCAGTTACTTATTTCCCTTAGCATTTGCAGGGCAAAGGGTGCAGCTGTCCTGAGCATAAGATGTTAAGGTGCGCGATTAGTACTTTAGAAGTGTTGTAAGTCTACCCCTGTTAGTATTAACAGTTGCAAATGGTAATCAGTCAGTTAGTAAGTTAAGAACTGTAGCAAGAAGCTAGTACAGCTCTTTGCTACAGATTAGCAAATGGGTTTGTCACAGTTTACCAAATAGTTATTACATAGATACTTAATAGGTCTTTGCTTAACCTGAAGAGCTTTCCTTTTTGACAATCCATGAACTGTAGTAGGGACATATTATAGCTATTTTCTACACTTTAGCAAAGGTGGGTTGACACAGTAACTAGATGTTATGTATAAAAGTCTGACAGGGGGCTTTTTTTAGAGTTTTTTTTTCTTTTGGTTCTCAGCTTCATGCTTGTAGAAATCAAATGGGGACATTGCCTTGAATACTAACAATCCTTGTTAAAACTTTGACGTTTGTATAGCCAAGGGAACTTCAGTTCATTCTTACCTGGGAAAGAGCAGAAATTGTCCCCTACTCCTAAGTGCCAGGCATTATATTCACTGATCCTTGCTGTGGTCCATAAGTAGCCATTAGTGCAAACACTTTATACTGTCTGAAATAATTGTAAAAAGGTACAGCTAAGCTTGGGAAATCCAGTAGCCACTAGTCTGGCTACACTGCATATAGTGCTACACATTTTTCTGATAATTAAATTCACTCAAGGGCAGTTCTGAGAGAGAGAAAACGTGTTTATTTCTTAGCAGTGAGTAACATAGCTTCTCTTGGAAAAATATTTTTTTTTAAAGAAAGCTTAACTGTTCAGGTCAGATGTCTTAGGATCATAGGAGATTACTGGGCTATAGACCCAGAGGTCATTTTTAAGCCTAGCTATTTCATCCCAATGTAATACCATAGAAATGCTAGTCAGTACCCAAGATTACATTTAGTGATGACTGCTCATGTCCAGGAGGGTTGTGGGCACTATCCCTAGTAAGAATTTATGATGTCCTATCCACTCATCCAGGCTCCAATTGAGCAGTGTCATAGAAGTGCTGTGTTTCATATGAATTGGTAGCCTGTTCCAAAAGATGCAGCGATCATTGGGAGATAAATCTGCACCTCCAGCAAGTCCTATTTAAGTCACAGACCATGTTTAGGTCCCTGGAATGGGTAGCCCTAGTCCCGTTTGATTTACAGATATGCAGCAAGTTCATTAAGTTTAGGTTTTGGATTTAAATGCAGCTGTCTAAAGTATGTCTCTGTCATACTTTAAATTAAAACAAATGTCTAAAATCAACTTAACAGTTTGATCATTGCTGTAGCCAGTGGCCTGTCTCAAGACAGTCATTTCTAGTTAATTTCCATATATCAAAATGTAATTTAAATTCTTTGTTTATCATTAATTAAAAGTAAAAAGGCACAATTACGTAACCTAATTGTGTTAATGACATGGTTTTACAATCCTGTAATATGGCATACTTTTTGTAAAAAAAAATCTAGTTTATTACTATAACATACAGCAATAATATTGCAATATTTTCTGCTATTAAAGACTATCACTCTTGTTTATTTCCATCGTGGGCACTCAGTTTGCCCCTCCACTAATATTCTGTTTCATCCTTCTGACCCACTTGCTTGGGGTGCTGTATGCAACAGCAACTGTCCCTGTCTTGTATTCCTTATTCTTTCTTTTAGTACCTTCCCTAACTTATTTTACTTGTCTTAGCACTTAGTCATAGCCATTTCTCACCTGTGTGCTCATGCCTTCCTTGAACACGCTGCCTTTTATTGCAAAGCCATTTCATTCTTAAATATACACATCATTTTTGACATTGCTTATTTCCCTCTAGACTACTTTACTCCTTGTCAGATATAAAAAAAAAAATCACAGCTTCCTTTTCTGTTCTTCCTCTACCTGTTATAGATTTATGTAAGTGCATTGCCTTACTGCAATGTTTTTGTACTACCTTTCACTTTGACCACATGTGCATCTGCCCATTCTCTTCTCTCATTTCCAACATTTATTACTTACCTTTGTTCTGCATTATACTGTATGCAGCATGCTGTCAGTGAAGTTTACGTACATACTAGTTGTTTACCAACCGTATTCCGCAGTGGTGCAGCGGTAGCATTGTTGCCTCACAGCAAGAGGTTCTCCCATTCGATTCCCGGCTGGAGTGTGGGGAGTGCCTTCTGTGTGGAGTCTGCATGTCCTCCCTGTGGTTGGGTGGGAGTTTGAAAGACATGCGTAAATGGGCGTGCCTTCGTTGAAGGTTGAACGTCGAGCTGGCACCTCGGCATTTGTGAAAATCAACTGCCAATCATTAGCGGACCTGAGTTCCACTGTGGCGAACCCTAACCAGAAAAAGACGAAAGACAACAACAACAACTAGTTGTTCACCAACCCTTACTCCACAGCTTCCATGCACAATAGGATTTTGTCATCCCAGGTTTCAGCCTTTTTCAGACACCCCTTCTTCTTTACTCAGCACTTTCTAACGTTTAGCCAGGTATTTTGCTGGCATGTCTGTGTCCAACATCCTACATATTATTCTAGTGTGTCCCTTCTCCTGAGTCATTACTGCCTCCAATCCACTTGCAAACCTATTTTGTCTACTTCCCCTTTGCTTCTGTTTTCCTTCTAACTAATCCTTCATTGTGCAACTATTGTCTTTACCACGCACCAAGCTGCCGTCTTAACTCCTCAAACATTTTGAACTATTTTATTCCACCAGTCCCTAAACAGGTCCTTCTTTTTCAGGTCTATATTACTTGATTGAATGGTCAAATAGTAGAACACATAATGGTCAACCCGTAATAATCGAACCGCCACAATGTCAAATGGAAAAGACAAAAAGAAAAACCCACCCAAACAAACCATTTAAATTCTCTACGCAGGGGGGGCAAGTTCCCCTGCACCCCCATCCCCCTGCTACTTAAATATACCAACTCTGAGTTCACACTACAGTACAGACAATGGAAAACTTCCATTTCCGCACTGTATGGAGATCTCCATTGAACCGTTCGACATTGTGGCAGTTTGATTATTACGGGTCGACTATTACGTGTTCGACTATTTGACCATTCGATCATGTAATATAGACCCTTTATCTTCATGTTCCTCTTCTCTTTCACATTTCTACAGTCCTACCTAGGTAGTCTCATTTCCTTTACCTGTTTTATGCATTCAACCATTTTACAATCATCCATACCTAAATGCCCACTTAGCTGACCTGGGGTTTCCTCCTCCCTCTGTATGAATGAACTCTACTGTGTTTGACTTTATTTTCTTTCCCACCTATTCACTTTAGCTGCTGTCCAGTCAGACCTCATAATTATGTGTACAACATGTACTGGTATCATATAACACTGCATGACTTATGTATATACTCATACAACACTACATGTCTGATGTATATACTGGTATGCCTGCCACTTTGTTATTATTATTTATCCTATTTATTTACCATTCTCATATATAAAGTTTTTGTCTTGATACTCCCCTCACTCTTACTCTGTTTATCTACCAGCTCACTGGCAACTCTGCATTCCTTCCCTAGTATTACTCATGTGGTCTCTTATGGAGAGGAAGACTTTCTCAAAATAAATATTTAGCTCCTCAGGTAACCTTGGGCAGTACCCACCACTCCTCTTCTGTCTTACCTACAGTATCACAACCAACTACCTTGGGAGAATTTGCTTTTCTGATTTCTTCCCAGTTTGTCTTTCTTTCAAGATCGCTAACATCTCCATCATCTGAGAGCCCACATTCATGCAGTCATTAGAAAAAGGAGGACTTGATATCCGAACCCATCCTTTTCAGTTTTTTCATTGTCATTCCATACTATAACCAATGTAAACAACACAAACAGGAACAGTAGACTTTCTTTCCTTGGGTCCCTTTCCAAACAGATATTTTGTGGTAATCCTGTGTTAACTGTCACTTTCATGGCCACCCCTGCATACAAAGCCTTTGCCCCACCAACATAGATTATTTTGATCAACCACAACCCTCTCTGTTGCAGGTGGCCCTTTTTTCCTTCTCATCTTGCAGAATTTAACAGTATTCATCACTAGTTAGTAGATGTCCTGCCTTTTACAGATGTCACCTCAGTCACTCTTTCCAGCATTGCAACTGATACTGTTAGGATTAAGGTAACATGCCTTTCTTAAGGCGATGCAGGAGACATGATATCCCTAACCCTGTTTCTGACCTCATCTCTAAACCTTACATTAAAATAACCCTTTCCATAACACTGCTACTAATTGGATAAAGGGCCGTATTCAGCAAGGGTCACCCGCGGCATCTAGTTCTAACGTGCTGCTACTGCTGGTGACATCCCTTTCTAATTAAGAGATAGGCCCACCACACCTCAGTGATCCTACATGGTCTGTAGGATCACAGTGGTGGGTTGTCTCCTTGGCCAAGCTATATGCTAATGAGGCATTCCATGAGAGCAGCCTGTTCTGAGTTTGCTGTCCCCCAGAAGTGCCTTACATCATTTCAGTCATGCAGCCAAGTGATGCAGAGAATAGCTTAGCTGCACAAGCTAGCTTGGCCTTTCAAATTAATTAACTCAGTCAAAAGTTCATATTCATCCTTTGCTTTCAGTGGGTGAAATTGTGTTATGGTTAAGTGCTTTGTAATTGAGTGGGCATGTGTGATGTATCTGTGTGCGTGCATGCGTGTGTGTATGTGACACTGCGTATCTGTCTGGGTGGTTGTAGTTGGGGATTAGGTAGGGAGGGCATCACTAGACACCAGGGATTTGAAATATTACTCTAAATCACTTGAAAAATTAATTGAACAGCAAGTTTTGTAGCAGAAAAAAAAGATGAAAGATGTATAGGCTGATAACACTAGACACCAGGGACATTTGTTAAAAATTACCTTAAATCACACAAAAAACACTAGGAACCATAAGCAACATATCGATGAGGCAGGGTTGTACTCCTCTGCAGTAGTACTAGCAACAGGGATAGCCTTGTCACTTAAAATAAATAAATAGAAAAGAAATTATGAAAAAAGCTTCCAACCCCATATGGTTGTATCAGGAAGCACCTCATTAGCAGCACTTTAGTCACGTGTGCTAAAAGTAGCTCCTGCATCAGGCTCTATTTTCTAAACAATAAGAACTATTAAACTCCAATGCTTGGTAGTATTGATTGACTGCACTGGTCCTTCAGTTACAAGAGACAGGACAGATATAAGACACAGTCAGGGATGTTCTTTAAAGTCAGGGATAACTGAGAGCGATGGGGAGTATGTCCGTTGGGGGTGCTCTGCCATACTTGTGCTTCTGGACAAGGCCAGACAACACCGTGTAGATTTTTTTAAATATCACTCTGAGGCACTTACAAATGAAGAGAGTAACAGATGTAGCATCATGATGCACTTTCTGAACAATAATAAAAACGCAACTATAATATCTGGCATTATCGACTATAATCATCTGTGATTTATGAGTGACAGGAGAAAAATAAGAATACATCTGTGATATTCTTTAAATTAAGAGCCAGTTATGAGGACTGACATTTTGTGTGTGTGTTTGTGTGTGTGTGTGTGTGTGTGTGTGTGTGTGTGTGTGTGTGTGTGTGTGTGTGTGTGTGTGTGTGTGTGTGTGTGTGTGTGTTTGAGTCTGTCTTTGTGTGTGGGAGAGTGATTGAGGGTGGTGTCTATACCAAGTTGATGCACAGGCCATCAAAGATGATTATTACTTGGAAAATACTGATTAGCACTTGTGATAATGCCATGAGATTAACAGACAGGCAAATTAGCCAATAATGAGGTATTTCCTCATTGTGGCTAACGTGTCTCTGAATCACGTTTTCTGTGACTGCAGAAACAATTCCTTTTGGTTGGAGCTCTTGTGGCCTATGGTGGGATTCTTTATGAATCCCAGGAAAAGTGTGTCTGAATTAATTGGCAAGATTTTGATTAACCGAGTACAACAAGAAACAGTTTTCATTTTACTATTGCTTTTTGTTTTGACATTTTGAGCTTTACAATGAGTAGATTTTGAAAATGCAGGCATTGATCATCTGTGTTTCGATTGTTGTGCATTTTGGCAAGTCAAGATATACTCTGATATTTGTGTGTGTGTGTGTGTGTGTGTGTGTGTGTGTGTGTGTGTGTGTGTGTGTGTGTGTGTGTGTGTGTGTATGTGTGCACACAAATATATATACAGGGAGAGAGAGCGAGACAGAGAGAAAGGTATAGAGAAGAGATGTACACACTCAAATTATTTTTTTTTCAGTGAACATGTAATGGGCTAAATTATGTTATGTCATGTTGATATTTTGCATACTTTCATCTTTTTTGCATTTTTTTACATATTGTAATGTAATATTCCTTGGTACATAAACCATACAGATTTAACATACCTCTCATCCCCTAAGCACAAAGGGTCAAAGACCCACAAACAGAGTCAGATTTTAAATACTGCTTCTAGAAAGTTGCTAGAACAACAAGTTCTGTGTTAGCATTCATTTTTTAAAAGCTATGAAGTCTGAAACTCAAATGCATGTCATTTAATGACTTAAATCCTCAATGATTTGCCAGAAATCCACACATTTTTTTGAGAAACAGACTGAAGAAATGAGGCAAAATCTGGCCATTCTGCTAAAATTTGTCATTTGAGAGGTAAAAGGTTGATGTGTGGTGTGCGACTGGAAAATCTCAGCTATAACACTGACCCACTCAAGTGTACCCTTTGCTTACTGTTAACTTCTTTCCACAGATATTAATGAATGTGCTATGGAGTCACACACTTGCCAACCTTCTGAGAACTGTATTAATACTCCAGGATCATTCATATGTCAGAAGAAAATTATTTGTCATCCAGGATACAGATTTCAGAATGAAACCTGTGAAGGTAGTGATTTGATCAGAAAAGACATACCGTGTTTCTGTGGTATTGTTAACCTGTTTCTTTTTTTCATGCTAAATGAGTTTGCTTTTTTCTGGTAGGTATGTATAAGTCTTTATCTGTGTCATAGTAAGAAAACAGCTAATAGATAGTATTGAAGCTGTAGCAGATGTTCATTTCAGATCCATTTCAGATCCTTTGTGTGTTTTGATAATTTGAGATTTTTTTATTTCATTAATCCATTATACCCCATGTAAAAAACACAATGCACCTTTATTTATTTCCTCTTTTTGACTAACTCCCATTAAGCCAGTAGCCTGTTTATCAAGGAAGATCTGCTGTGGTATTTAGACTTCTTCTTCTTCTTTCGGCTTGTTCCCGGTTAGGGGTCGCCACAGCGGATCACCTGTCCGCTCATGATTGGCAGTGGAGTTTTACGGTGTCGAGTTACCAGCCAGGCGCCCAACCTTCCACAGAAGGCACACACATACACACACTCACACCTAGAGCCAATGTAGAGTGTCCAGTTCACCTACAGCATGTCTTTGGGATGTGGGAGGAAACCGGAGCACCCGGAGGAAATCCACGCGACCACAGGGAGGACATGCAGACTCCACATAGAAGGCACCCTAGCCGAGAATCGAACCGGAGAACTTCTTGCTGTGAGGCGACAACACTAACTGCTGCACCACCGTGGCCGCCCTGATGTGGTATTTAGACTGAGTAGGAGTAATGTGATCAGGGCACAGAGGAGATTACTTCTACTCTTTTTGATGAGTGCTGTTGGATATTTCACATTCACCTGAGCTACCACCAACTAAGGCAAATGGGACCTCAGTTTAATGCAGCACCTGAAAGATATCACTCTCAAGAGTGCAGCACCCCTATTACTGCATGCCAGTAATGGAAAAGAAACAGCACATGTGAAATGGAACCATCGGCCTTCTGTTCTTCTGTTATCTAATGCAAGTGTGCTACCTCTTGAGTTACTAACATTGCATGTGCATTTTGACAAATCAAGATATACTGTAATATTTATACTGTGTGTGTGTGTGTGTGTGTGTGTGTGTGTGTGTGTGTGTGTGTGTGTGTGTGTGTGTATCTATATAACACTTCAAAACATCTAAAACTCATAACACATCTAAAACTCATAACATCGAATCTCATAACATCGAAAATGTATAATATGGAATAAGTGTATCATGAAACATCTAAGTGTCATAGTTTAGTCTGTTATTGTTGTGGTATGAGAGTATGATATGTTGTAGTTTTTACTTATATAGTTTTTATTTATATTGTGTAGGAATTTATGCTATTTATATAGTGTTTATTTTGCCACTCTGTATGTGTTTTTTAGGCCATACAGGAAAGTGATATAGACATTATGTGTACATTCTTTATGGTGATCGTGATACAGTGGGGTTAGGAAATTAACTTTTTTCCCACTGCAGTGCGATCACGGAGTTGGTATGTTTAATTTATTGGGGGGGGGGGGGTCACGTCAAAACATCTAAAATTCATAACATCTAAATTCAAAACATTGAGACCACAACATCTAAAACCAAAACATCTAAAATTCGTTACGTGATTGCGATACAGTGGGGTTAGGAAATTAACTTTTTCCCACTGTAGTATGATCTCGGAGTTGGTATATTTTATTTATGGGGAGTGTGGGGACAGAGCTCCACACATGGAGGGTGCAGGAGGGCTTGCCCCTGCCGAAACGTAGTAAAAAGTATAGCAAATACCACAACGAAACAACCAAGCTGTACCATATGATATAAAAGCATAAACCTTTTATTCCTTCAAGTGCACACGGTAAGTGCTTTCGCCAATAAGCTTCATCAGACCACATAATAGCAGCATAAAAATGGCTTTATATATAACAATTCAAATCCTAGTCAACCAATCACACCATAAAACCTAAAATTGGTATACTAATTTATTAAAGAAATATTCATATAACAACAAATGGACCTACTTACAAGTTTCAAGTACATATACACAATATATATTTCATAAATCACAAACATAGAAACATATGTATAGACCATAATGTATGAAGCATCAAAAACGCATTATAAAAACTATAAAATGCATATTATGCAAGTATACAAGAAGTACATATGAAATTACTAATAGATGCATATATGATATTTCATTTCTGTATTCTCCGTTTATTTAAAAAGGGTTTTATGGAGGCCCTCTCATTTAACCCACTCCCCCTATTAGCTCTGAGAACGATGACCCAGTTATTTTCTCTAAAGTCAGTGTGGTTCCTGATGTCTCCTTTCCTAATACTGGGTGTTATGACCCCAATGAGAGGGCCTCCATAAAACCCTTTTTAAATAAACGGAGAATACAGAAATGAAATATCATATATGCATCTATTAGTAATTTCATATGTACTTCCTGTATACTTGCATAATATGCATTTTATAGTTTTTATAATGCGTTTTTGATGCTTCATATATCATGGTCTATACATATGTTTCTATGTTTGTGATTTATGAAATATATATTGTGTACATGTAGTTGAAACTTGTAAGTAGGTCCATTTGTTGTTATATGAATATTTCTTTAAGAAATTAGTATACCAATTTTAGGTTTTATGGTGTGATTGGATGACTAGGATTTGAATTGTTATATATAAAGCCATTTTTATGCTGCTATTATGTGGTCTGATGAAGCTTATTGGCGAAAGCGCTTACCGTGTGCACTTGAAGGAATAAAAGGTTTATGCTTTTATATCATTTGGTACAGCTTGGTTGTTTCATTGCGGTATTTGCTATATTAATTGTGACTTTAAACTCTTACAACGAAACATTTGTCTTGTGTGTATTTTGCTACATCTTTTTATTATCATTATTTTGGAGTTTTTTGGCAATTTACCACAAGAACAAGGTCATGGAACTATCTGGTTCAATTGAGTTGGATTATAACCCTGAAAGAAGTGAAAGTGCTAGCGATGCACTTGGGAAGAGACTTAATCAGTATCTCTTATCTGAGAGGAGTAGTCTATGGCAGTTTAACTTGGCAGTGGTTGATGATGACGTCGTGAATGCGACCGGAGAAACCGAATGGTTACAACAGCTAATGGAGGAGATTGAGAAGGACTTCCTCAAATTGAAAAGACTGCAGGCGCAAAGACACCATTTTCAGTTTTGTATTGAGAAAAAGATCGTGCCTCGCGGTCTGCGAGTGTTTAACATACCAACACAGGGCTCGCAGTATCCGGAACTTCTGACACGTTGGCAGCAATTAAATCTAGAGGTAAGCAACAAATATATGTGCTTACTGATCGACCTCTTTTTACCTGAAGAGAATAGTCTTGTTGAATCTATAAAGAAAAAGCAAGAATTTATTTTTAGTAACTTTGCTGCAAGGATTGTTAACCCTTTGTTTGAGAGCCTCCTAGGCGGAATTGCAGCTTTTGAACGGAAGCTGCTGCAACAGAAAAAGATTAAGATACTGAGAGATATCAAGGATTTTAGGTTGGAACATGTCTTTATGTGGCCCCGGACTGGGGGCGATTTGGACATGACTACTGTTTCTAACAATCGGAATGCTCCTATTAATACAGTCAGCTCTTCTGTTACCATGAGTTCTGAAATTAAAGACAGTGCTTTACCATTGAAAAGTGACAGTGATAATACCACAAAAAAACTGTTGAATGACTGTCGTACAGTTAATAATGGTTCAATAATTGATGATAATGATGAACAATTGTGTTTAATAACTGATAATGCAGTAAGTACTGCTGTTAGTGAGACTAATGAAATGTATACTACGTGTATTGATGCTGAAGTAACCCAAGGTATGCAAACTAATCATACAGGGAATTTATTTCCCAATGTTATAGTTAGTAGAATATCTGTTGCTCATGACACTACTGAACCAGTGGTTCGACCTAAATCACATGCTTATCATTTGAATGATGAGTCCCCCTTGAATAATGTTAATAATGTTAATAAAGTTAATGAAGGTATTTCTTTTCTCCTACCTGTGAGAACAGACCGGGGAGGGAGAAGGACCAGGTCCATGAGTTGGGGGCATCAAAAACGCAAACACTCAGGGAATGTTCACAGAACCATACCCTCAAGAAAATGTGGGGGAAAATGAACAGTCATTAATTTTTAATATTTCCTCATATGTACTTTCTGTAGAGGAAAGGAGAGTCTTATCAAAAGGATTGAATTTTATTTCCACTTGCAGAAGCAAGTTGCCTGACACGGTGTTAGACCTTAAGTTGTTTTGTAGAAATATAATGCTTCGTATGATTAATGGAGACACAAATAAACTTACAGGAGATGTAGCTCAAGTATCCACATTTCATTTGAAAAAATTGAGTAATTTTGTGCCTGTGAATCACTCATTAGTTGATGCATATATGAAGCTTACTGAAGATGAACTCTTCAGATATTTTGATAGTATTGGTTTTAATGATAAAGGAAGAAAGAGGAGCAGTCTTAGTTTCAAAGAAAGGAAAGTGCTTAGGGACCTACAGGATAATAAAACCATTGTAATAAGACCTGTGGACAAAGGTGGACTGATTACTATCATGGATACAGAGCATTATACTAAATCTATGGGTAGTTTATTAAGTGATAAAAAATTTTATAAGAAAATCTCAAGCAAGGATGTACACTTGATTATAGAAACAGTGTCTAATTCTTTGACAGATGTTTTTAGGGGAGGACTTATTACCAAAGAAACTTATGAATATCTTGTTGTCTTGAATCCACTTATACCCTTAATACAGGGGTTACCCAAAGTACATAATAATCCATCTGATCCACCAATGAGACCTATAGTGGCGGGTGGAGGCTGGGTAACTGAACCCCTTTCGGTCTATGTTGAGAAATATTTAAGACCAGTGATTAATTCCAATAGGTTTGTTCTCAGAGATTCCAAGCAGTTCCTGATTGACCTTTATGATTCTGTTAAAAAATTTCATGACTTGGATGAGATACTGTTTGTGACCTTGGACGTACAATCGCTATTTACAGTTATTCCGAATGAATTAGGTATTCAGTTTGTGCATGAATACCTATTAAAATATAGCGACTATTCTTTAGTTCAAATTGATTTAGTTACATTATTTCTTGAATTGATCTAAGAGAACAATATTTTCACTTTTAATGGTGAAATATTCTCCCAGTGTGATGGAGTTGCCATGGGCATGTCATGTGCCAACAGTTATGCTAACATGTTTTTGGCACACTGGGAGAACACCATACTTTTTGGTACTGACGAATTTAAAGCACATGTTTTATTCTATCGACATTTTGTCGATGACCTCTTCCTTTTGTGGAGAGGTAGTGTCCAGGAGTTATTTGAATTTCATCATATGATTAATACACTCACTAGTTGTTTGAATTTTACTTTGAATTGGTCATTTACATGTATAGAATATCTTGATCTTTATATTGAGAAATTATGCAATGGTTTTATAAATACAGGTGTATTTCGTAAGACATGCTATAGGAATTCCCTGTTATTTAGAACTAGTATGCACCCAAGGCACATTTTCTGAAATCTCATCCGAGGTCAGGGTGTTAGGGCCTCAAGGCTAAATCCATCAGAGGACTATTTTTTAGAAGAACTTAAAAATCTAGAAGATAGATTATTAACCAGAGGATACTGTGACGAGGAGATTATTGAGTCATTACATGATGTCAGTTCCTTGCGTCAGGGCATTGCTGCACCATATTTTGGTCCAATGAGTGCCACAGTCAGTCAACATGAACATGTTAAGAATGAGTCACTTAAGGTTCCCCTTTTCTATACATCTGATAATAAGAAATTAGTAGAAATCTTCAGTAGGAATTGGCCTATTTTACAAATAGATGAAGATATTAAAGGAATAGTGGGAGAATACCCAAAGTTCTTGTATAGGAACCGTAAGAATTTAAAGAGGTTATTTTGTCATCAGAACTTTAGCAGTGACCCTATGACTGGAGGTACAACTCACCCTTGTGGTGGGTGTAATTTTTGTCCATACGTTGATACATCAAATAAGTTTTGTCATCCAGACTTACATAGAGAATATTTATTTCATGCTGAAGCTACATGTAGAACTTCTAACATTGTATATTTAGCGGAGTGCCAAATATGCCATTGTTTTTACGTTGGCAAAACAAATAGACCCTTTAAGGACAGGATTCGTGAACATTTATACAACATTAGGAGACACTCTGACAATAATGCACTGGCAAAACATGTTACCAGATATGATGACAGTCACCATTTCCTTTTTAGGGCCATTGAGGTCATAACACCCAGTATTAGGAAAGGAGACATCAGGAACCACACTCAATTTAGAGAAAATAACTGGATCATCGTTCTCAGAGCTGATAGCGGGAGTGGGTTAAATGAGAGGACCTCCATAAAACCCTTTTTAAATAAATGGAGAATACAGAAATGAAATATCATATATGCATCTATTAGTAATTTCATATGTACTTCCTGTATACTTGCATAATATGCATTTTATAGTTTTTATAATGCGTTTTTGATGCTTCATATATCATGGTCTATACATATGTTTCTATGTTTGTGATTTATGAAATATATATTGTGTATATGTAGTTGAAACTTGTAAGTAGGTCCATTTGTTGTTATATGAATATTTCTTTAAGAAATTAGTATACCAATTTTAGGTTTTATGGTGTGATTGGATGACTAGGATTTGAATTGTTATATATAAAGCCATTTTTATGCTGCTATTATGTGGTCTGATGAAGCTTATTGGCGAAAGCGCTTACCGTGTGCACTTGAAGGAATAAAAGGTTTATGCTTTTATATCATTTGGTACAGCTTGGTTGTTTCGTTGTGGTATTTGCTATATTAATTGTGACTTTAAACTCTTACAACGAAACATTTGTCTTGTGTGTATTTTGCTACATCTTTTTATTATCGTAGTAAAAAGTATGTTTGTTAGTTTGGTGTTGTCATAAGTGAAGGGCGTGTTATTTTCATGTGATTTGTAGTGTTCTTATGTTGTGATGCAAAGTTTCGATCTTATGAGATTCAATGTTATGGGTTTTAGATGTTGTGGTCTCTATGTTTTGAACTTAGATGTTATGAGTTTTAGATGCTTTGAAGTGTAACTCTCTCGCTTTTTTTATTTTTTACGTATTGTAATTTAATATTCCTTGGTATAGAAACCGTACAGATTTATCATATTTCTCAGCCCCCTAAGCGCAACACATCAGAACAAAGCCAAAAGTAATGGAGGGTCAAAGACCCATAAACAGAGTCAAATTTTAAATACTGCTTCTAGAAAGTTGCTAGAACAAAAGGTTCTGTGTTAGCATTCATTTTCTAAAGGAAATGTAGTCTGAAACTCAAACATATGTCATTATTTAATGACTTAAATCCTCAATGATTTGCCAGAAATCCACAATTTTTTTGTGGAGCAAACTTAAAACATGAGGCAAAATCTGGCCATTCTGCTAAAATTTGGCAGTTGAGAGGTAAAAGGTTGATGTGTGGTGTGCGACTGGAAAATCTCAGCTATAACACTGACCCACTCAAATGTACCCTTTGCTTACTGTTAACTTCTTTCCACAGATATTAATGAATGTGCTGTGGAGTCACACACTTGCCAACCTTCTGAGAACTGTATTAATACTCCAGGATCATTCATATGTCAGAAGAAAATTATTTGTCATCCAGGATACAGATTACAGAATGAAATCTGTGAAGGTAGTGATTTGATCAGAAAAGACATACCGTGTTTCTGTGGTATTGTTAACCTGTTTCTTTTTTTTTTCCTGTTAAATGAGTTTGCTTTTTCTGGTAGATATGTGTAAGTCCTTATCTGTGTCATAGTAAGAAAGCAGCTAGAATATAGTATTGAAGCTGTAGCAGATGTTCATTTCAGATCCTTTGTGTTGCATGTTTAATAACTTTATTTAAAAAACATGTTTTGATAATTTGAGATTGTTTTATTTCATTAATCCATTATACCCAATGCAAAAAACATAATGCAACTTTATTTATTTACTATTTTTGACTGAGTAACTCCCATTAAGCCAGTGGCCTGTTTATCAAGGAAGACCTGATGTGGTATTTAGACTGAGTAGGAGTAATGTGACCAGGGCACAGAGGAGATTTCTTCTACTCTTTTTGATGAGTGCTGTTGGATAGTTCACATTCACCTGAGCTACCACCAACTAAGGCAAATGGGACCTCAGTTTAATACATCACCTGAAAGATATCACACTCAAGAGTGCAGCAACTCTATTACTGCATGTCAGTAATGGAAAAGAAACAGCACATGTTAAATGGAACCATCGGCCTTCTGTTCTTCTGTTATCTAATGCAAGGATGCTACCTCTTGAGTTACTGTACTAATGTTGTATGTGCCCACCCAGGGGCATGTTTTAGTGATTCCATTTTCAGTACCTCTTACATGATCTCCACTAACATTTGTATGCTAAAAGTATTCAAAATATGTAAAAAAAAATATTTTGCAAGTAGAGCTTTAATATTCAGTTACCTCTTTTTCTGCTGGGAGCTTGACAAAGTAAAGTGCATTTAATGCTGGCAGATTGTCTAACATTGTACAAAGGAAAAACCTTGGATGTGATAGTGCACACTGTGGAGATCTGTTGCATATAGTTTGGGAGGGGGTGGACTTGAAAAGACTAACACTATTCAGAAAAATATCTCTGGAAACCATGGAATGGCATTGCTACTGCTTATCAAACTCTACCTTAGTGTGTAGTCACTTCTTCCAAGTTTGTCTTTCATGAGTGCCACCTGCTCAAATCGCAAGATGCCAAGGAGTAAAATGCGGATGACAATTTACCAGTGGAAATCACTGCTACTGTGGTTTCTACATGTGTACCAGCAGTGCGTCTTTTGTTGGGGAGGTTACTTCCTTTTTGTGTTTGTGTGACCATGGAGTTCGGATATATAACTTTGGAGAAAATGAGGGTCTGGCCTTCCTCAATGAGGGTGCAGGGGGCCTTACTGCCCTGCAAAAAGCAGTTATGGTTTGAGTTTTCACCAGCCTTGGTCTCAGACATTGGTTTTCAGTGTTGTGATTCATTAACTTTTATACAGTCTGAGTTTCATAGTGCCACATACAGTACATGTGCAGATAAGAATGAGAGCATGTATTTTGCTGTTACTGAATTCAAAAATCAGAACACTGCACATCAGGTGAGGCTGTTTTGCATAGACGGCTAAAATCTAGATGACCAGAGTTTGAATAGAGGCTTTGGCACTTCATTAGCTGGATTTGGGAGGATAGGAGTGAGGGAATAAGTGCAAACACCAACTAATCGATCCTGGATGAGACGTGTGGTGGTTCTGGTCAGTTGATTTCTTCAAGTATGTGGAGACTTGTAAAGCAGCAACAATGGCCAGGACTAAAGATGTGGCTTGACCCATGCATGCAGAGAGCATAGTAAGCCCCTGTGAATACATGGGGTACTCATGCCAGCCACCAGGGTTAGATATGGGGCTTGAAGCAAGGGGAGAAGTCCTAATGGCTGCTTATTTAGCAGTTTGCATAATCAGCTCTTGTCTTGGAGAGAACAAATTGGTCAGGAGCAGCCCTTTCGCTTGGGTAGAACAAATGAGCCAGTGGCCCAAAGAAGACTGATGGTTAGTAGGCAGCACAGACCAAAAAAAAAAAAAACACAACACACCAAGCTGATAAGTTTAGAAAAAGACTTTTTCTTTCCATATCAAACCCAGATCTGGGTGCCTTTGTCAGTCCAGTACAGCTGGAATTATGGCATGCACTAAGCTGAAGAAGTGATTGCACCTGCAAATAGCATCTCAGAATAAGTCTCATAATTATTCACACACACACACACACACACACAAATATATATATATATATATATATATATATATATATATATATATATATATATAAAAAACTGTATGTAATAATGTTTCATATGCTTACATATCCAGATGTAACCAACTCATAGACATAATTTGCAGATGTGCAGTGCAGTGCATTTGATTATATCCTTATGGTACTATAAAATGCTTATAACTGGAGTTTTTGTATGCCATAGAGTAGAAGTACCGCATGTATCTCTGATACATACAAAGCAGCAATTGAAGCTTCTCTACTGAGTAATTCCAGATGCAGCAAAATATGCTTTTTTCTATAGTACAACACTGGTTAGTGTTCCTTCTGCATGCACCCACCATAGTAATTCATTTAGCCACTGTCTATCAGCCAAGGTTGTCCCAGTCTTTGTACACAAGAAATGTATCACATTGAACTGGCACAAAGCTTCCTACGCAAAAAGAGCATTACCATTCACTAGAATGCTATATCAGTTTATGAATCAAGTAATATGTTGCCAAATATAGTTTACAGTTAAACATGCAGTAATAGCAAGGGTACTATATGTTAAATATACCTTCAAACTAGACTCATTATGATTACAGAGGTTGCTTATTAGTATATTGTGAAAGTGAATGTAGTAATAATATGGTATTTTTATGTTGAAAGAAGGATCAGGTATGTATTCTTAGCGGTATTGTCCTTTTAGTCAAGGTGAAGTACTGAGTGTAGTATAACTCTGACATCAGCATTGATTATAGGTTCGTAAGTTCATAGGTTAATATTAATATTGGCCTATTGATGCAGAGGAACATTTGCAACCTAGTCACAAAATTCCAAATCACGAATACCTGCAACCATGAATAATTAATACCCACCCACTTGGCTTAGAGCTTGAGAGGCAGATCTTGAGAGGCAGATCTAGGATGTATTTGATATCAAACTTTGACCCCTTTCAGTGAGGGCACGATGAGTCAGACATAGGGTGTATCTATGGATGTTCTTCATGTTTCACTGTTACAGTCATTACATTAGGATTATCTGCTTGCAGTAGCCCACAGTCGGCCTGATTAACAAAGTCTTGGGTCCTGCGTCTGTCGCTGTCCCTTCTTCCATGACGTCAGGTAGTCAGGGGTATGAAACATGCAGCCGACACCATTACATCAGTCTTTCTTGCCGTGCGGTGCCCGAAGCAGAAGCAGTTCGCAAGTGCCGGTAGGCCGACTCCTGAAATTTTCGTTTTCGAGTTTCAGAACCAAAGTCTTCAACTAAAGTGAAGTACCCCGTTGGGGAAACTTTTTCTTGCTCCTTACCGATGTCAGTAAAAGTTAATAATTGCATTACTTGTGGAAAGCAAATACCTCATAAAGATTTTCAGTCGCACTGTATTCCTTGCCTAGGCCCTGACCACGATGTACCTTGCTGCCGGTTTTGTACTTTATTTAATCAGCGCACTATCCATCGTCAGTATATTTTTGCCTCTAAATATTTCAGTTCTCAATTTAATTATCCAGAAATGTCATCAGTTAGCCATCTGACTACCGGAATTTTGAAAAAACGCAAAGATAAAGACAGAGACAGACCACCGAGGTCCAAAACTGCCGATGACGCTTCTCCTAAGCCAGTCGCCACTACTCACTGAGGCACTTTCGCAGCCCCCGATACCCACAACTTCTAATTCGCAGGCCTCTACTGAGACCCATTCGGAGTCCGGTATGTCATGATATGCTTCAACTATGGAACCCACGGATGTCTCTACCTTGGATGGGTCCAAAGCTGCTGTGCAGGCGCCGGCTTCTGAGGGTGTATTCAGGCCTATGTACTTGCATATTAAACCGACGCCTCCTTCTTCATTTAGGCCTAAATCTCGAACCATGCCTAAAAAACAGATGCCCAGGCCACATGCTCAGGCTTCTCTGCCTAAAAAACAAATGATAAGAATGGCTGAAGATCTTATAACTCTAATCAGGGGAAGCCAACCTCCCCCTTCTAACAGACCTAGGACTAAAGTTGTTTATGAATCTTCTGACCAGGATTCTGATTTTTCTGATTCTTCTGATGATCTGGATTTGCCCTTATCTCCTTATGAGGATTCTGATGCAGAGGACTCTATTCCCTCTGCTTCCCCTTCAGAGGATTTTTCTTTTGGTGAAACCTTACATACTCTAAGGGAGCATTTCCACTGGGAAAGCCAGGATTTTTCTGATTCAAAAAAAGAGGCTTAAGGATTTCTTACTTCTGCCGCAGCATAGGCCTTTAGCTCTTCCTCCTGTACTAGACATTGTTGATGATGCTTTTTCAGAATCTAGTGTGGCACCTGATACTTTGCCTCCTGCTCACAGAAAACCTGACAGATATTACAGGGTTCCTGATTCACACAAGTTCCTTTTTAAACATCCTATTGTGGATCCAGAGACTATTTCACAGGGACCCAAGGGCATTAAGGCTTCTACTGCTAAAAATCCTACCCCTTCTGATAGAGACTCCAGGGCACTGGATAGATGAGGAAAGAAGGTTTACACTTCTGCAGCCTTGACCATTAGGGCTTTAAACTGCCAGTTTCATATGTTAAAGTATCAGCAACATGTTATTGGATTGTTTAAACAGAAAATTATGTTGATTCCTAACTGTGTGGAAAATAAAGAATTACAGGATTTAATGCATTCTGCTGAACAGGTTGGAAAACATACTTTGCAATATGGATTTGATTCATTAGAGGCCTCTTGCAGGGCTGCTGTTACTGAGTCCATGCTCAGAAGGCATGCTTGGCTTAAGGAGCAACCTTTGCCTGATTATGTTAAAGCTAAATTGTTGGATGCTCCCTTAAATCAGGACTGCCTGTTTGGCAACAAGGCTGAGGAAGTTCTTAAAAAGATGGAAGATAAAGCTAAATCTATGCAAATTGTTAAAGATTGCTTACAAGTTTAGCCTCCCAGATTTAGTAGGCACTGGCCCTCTAAGAATTGGTCATTTCCAGCCCCTTCCAGGTCTTCTCAAGCCAAACCCAGACACAGCAGAAACCCCAGGTTTCAGTCCAGGGGACACACAAGACTAAGCAGTGGGGGGTTTTCAGACCCAAATCAGGGAGTAGTAAGATTCTCCCCTATGGAAAACTGTCTCAATGACTTGCATTTAAAGCTTCCAAGCACTTCCCAACTGAATGCTGCTTTAGGCGGAAAGTTTGGTCTGCAGGCCAAAAACTGGGAACTTATTACCCAGGACAAATGAGTTTTTAAAATAGTGTCCCAAGTATACAGATTTCACTTCCACACCTTACCAACACCAAGCAGGTGGCCAGATCTACCCCCAAATCAGTGGGCAGAGGCCCAAAGTCAAGTACTCTCTCTTAAGCATGGGGGCTATTCAGTTGGTACCAGAAGAGGAAAAGGAACAAAGTTTATATTCAAGACTTTTTCTGGTACCCAGAAAAGGCAATACATGGTGTCCTATCCTGGACCTTTCTACTCTAAATACCTTTCTGGTGATTCCAAAATTCAAGATGCTGGCTCTTCACCAGCTGCTTCCTATGCTAGGCAAAGATGCATGGTTGGCAACACTAGACTTAAAAGAGGCATACCTGCACATCCTTATCAGGGAGTCTTGCAGAAGATACTTATGCTTCAAAGCAGGTGACATGCACTATCAGTTCTCTGCACTGCCTTTTGGCTTATCTACTGCACCCAGGGTATTCACAAAGTGCCCAGCTCCAGTCATTGCATTCTGCAGGCAAAGAAATATTCAAATATATCCATACCTGGACAGTTGTCTAATTCAGGCAGAAAGCCAGGACATACTTTTGAACAAGGGTTGGGAGGGTGGCCTAATGGTTAAGGTGTTTGCCTTACAAACACAAGGTGCAGGGTTCAAGTCTCCCAAGGGATAATTGGCTAGGCTTAAAATGGCTTGCAAGGGCAGTTATCCTAGTATTGATCTATGAATCTGGCCTTCATTCAAAGTGTATTGACTTGTCTGGGGTACACCATAAATGAAAAGAAATCACCCCTGGTACCCTGTCAACAAATTAAATTCCTGCGAGCAAGCTTGAATACAATTTCCCAGATGGCTTTCCTCACGCCAGAGAAACGGACTCATTTGACAACCTTCTTCAAACAAGTGGCCACAAAAACCCAGTTATCTGCAAGGCAAATACTGCAGGCCTTGGGGTTCATGGCCTCCTGCATTCTTCTAATTCCATATGCAAGGCTGCATATGATGAAATTGCAATGGTATCTCAAAAGCCTATGGTGTCAACATTCACAGGATCTAGAAGCTATGATTCCTATCATACCATGTCTACACCTAGAGTTCCTTTGGTGGGCAGAGGCCTGCCACCAAAACAAGGGAATACCATTCACACTACCCCCTGCCACCCAAACCTTAACAGATGCATCAGACTATGCATGGGGGAATCACCACATAAATCAAAAGGAAATGTTAGCTGTACAGAATGCTCTGACAGCTTTCAAAGACCACATTCTTCCAGGACAACTAAAGGTAAAGACAGGCAACACCACGGTCATGTGGTACATAAACAAGCAGAGGGGTACACACTCTTACCCCCTCTGCAGACTAGCCATGGCATTGTGGAACAAGCCTTCAGATACCAGGTGGATCTACAAGCTCAGTTCCTGCCAGGAAAACTAAATACACTGGCAGATGGACTAAGCAGAAACCTCATGGACCCACACGAGTGGAAACTGGAACCAAGGATTTTCAACATGTTGACAAGCAAATGGGGGAGCCCAGATATAGACCTGTTTGCCTCCCCTTAGAACCATCAGTTGGACAAATTTTGCACAAGGATTCCCCACAAACTAGCTTGGAAAGTAGCTGCTCTATCCTTCAGCTGGAAAAACCTATCGGTTTATGCCTTTCCTCCTCTGCCTCTGCTCTCCAAGGTACTACTAAAGATCAAACAGGACAAGCCAAGGGCGATTTTAATTGCACCAGACTGGCCATGCCAACACTGGTACCCCTTCCTGCACAGCTTGGCCCCATGGCATCTGCCTCAGACTTCTTCCCTGTTGTCTCAGCAGGAGAACCAGATTCTGCAACCTCAGCTGCAAACCCTGAACCTAGCAGCCAGACTAATTACCTAATCTCTCCTTTACCACCTCTCAGTAAATCAGTGATGGATATCATTTTAGAGGCTAGGAGGCCGGATACTAGAAAATCTTATGCTGCAAAATGGAAAAGATTTTATACGTGGAACCAGTCTTAAGGGATGAGCGCAGCAGTCCCCAGTTTACCTCAGATTCTACGATATTTGACCAAGATGCTTCATAAGGGCTTGTCTTTTTCCTCCATCAAAATTCATGTCTCAGCCATTTCAGCTCATTATAGCACAGAGCCTCCCCTCTCTTACCCACTGCTCAAGCAGTTCCTCAGAGTGGCTAAAAAATTAAAGCCACTGAGGAGAGCCCCAACTCCAGCCTGGGACCTTAACTTTGTCTTGGAGAAACTCACTCTTCCTCCTTTCGAGGCAGCTGCTACTGCAGATTTAAAATTCCTTTCCTGGAAAACAGCCTTCCTTTTAGCAATCACTTCTGCAAGAAGGGTATCCGAGTTACAGGCTCTTATGTCAGTGGAGCCTTTCATCATCTTTCATGCGGACAGGGTGTCCCTCAGAACCAATCCCTCCTTCATGCCCAAGGTGGTATCCACTGTGGCTCTTAATCAGTCCATTCATTTGCCTACCTTCTTTTCTAACCCACAGAACAAAGGGGAATGGATACTGCACTCCTTAGATGTGCACAGACAACTGAGATTCTACTTGGACAGGACTAAACCTCAAAGGAAATCTGAACAACTGCTGTTGCCATTTGTTGCAGGGACAGAGAGGAAAGCTATATCAAAGCAAACCATTTCAAAATGGATAGGCCACTGCATTCATTTCTGCTATAAGCACCATAGTAAACCTATCCCACAGGGCATCAGACCCCATTCAACCAGGGCTGCATCTACTTCTACAACCTTTCTCAGAGGCGTACCTACCAGGGACATCTTAGAAGCTGCTACCTTGAGTTCTGTACATACTTTCACCAAGCATTATCATTTGCTAATTTTCTCTAAACCCAGAGCTGGTTTTGCCACTGCAGTCTTGCAGGGCCTTATAGCTGGTTCTAATTCTATTTAATTCCTCCTCTCAACCTTAGCTTTGGGAATCTACCCAAATGTAATGACTGCAACAGTGAAACATGAAGAATATAGTACAGTTGTGTACACTTACCATAAATGTAGATGTTTGAGTGTATTCACTGTTGCAGTCCTGGTTACCCGGTTACCCTCCCTCCAGCCCCCTTTCTTCTTTTGGCTATACCTCTACTCTCATTTACTATGCTCAAAAAGCTTTTTGGTGTATTTGCTTTTTTGTTGGAGGTATATCCTTGTATTATAGATTTAATTGCTTTCCGTTAGGGGGGGCATCTGATATCTGGGGCAAGAAAAACTGATGTAATGGCATCGGCTGCGTGTTTTATACCCCTGATGACCTGACGTCATGGAAGAAGGGACAGCAACTGATGCAGGACCCAAGACTTTGTTAATCAGGCCGACTGAGGGCTACTGCAAGCAGATAACCCTAATGTAATAACTGCAACGGTGAATACATTCGAACATCTACATTTATGGTAAGTGTACACAACTGTACTTTTTCCAACCATTTGTCCAGGTTATGCTTCAAATGGGTCAGAGAGGTACTTTGTTTTACATACAAGGGAAGTCTTTTCCATAAAAGGGGGATTCTTTGGGAGAGATTTCTATCTTGCCAACAGGTTTTTATTTATTTTCTATGGAAATCTAGATCTCTTGATCTGGCTTTTAGGGTGTAATTTGTTTTGTGGATGTGCAGGAAGTCACATAGGGCTGGTACCTCTGAGGCTGTGTAAGCCAGACAGTGGTACCTTCTGATGAGTCTACAGGAAGATGAAAAGGAAGGAAGGAAGACCTGCCCTTGATTTTCCTTGTAAATGTTGCTATTGCTCAAGCTGAATCATACACTTTTTTATCTGGATATTTACAATTTTACATCGTTGGCTGCAGTATCCAGGTGAAGATTTTTCTTGTGAATCCTTCTATGTAGCCCATCTAATTACTAAAGGGTTCGCATCTAGAAATACAGAGGTTATAATGCCCCTCTACTCATCACTCATCAGACCCATCATAGAGTGCAATGCCCCATTTGGGATGTACCTCACAAGACACTTCCAACAGCTGGAAAGACCATAAAAGTACCTCACCAAGAGGATTACTGGCCTCAAACATATGTCCTATGCAGCCCGACTGGAAAAACTCCGGCTGTACTCAGTGGCATATTGCTTACTCAGAGGTGATCTCTGCCTGACTTACATCGCCATGTCCATCTCAGAATTGATGGACATGCTCCACCTAAAGAAATCCAAGTCACTGCGAGCCACTCACTGTAGTGAGCTAAACCTCGCCACAACAGTAAATAGAACATACTGAAGGGATAGATTCCTGTCACAGAGACTCCCCATGCTTTGGAACAAAATTCCTAACTACATTAGGCAGAGCCCCTCACTAACACTCTTCAAGAGAAACCTTGACGAGTGGATGGGTAACAGAAAATACACCCCTGGGATCACTTCATTGGCTCTTCTTGACAGAGGCTCAGTTAATTAATCAATGGGGTGGCGAAAGTTGACACACTCTGGCTAGGCTTATAAATGCCCTCGGGCAGATAGCCTAGTACCTACCTATGAACCTTAGACAAGTACAATCCAAAGGTGGCATTATATTCTGTTATCAATCTAACAAGGGAGGAATAGAGAAGAACAGTAACTTTCTTGGACATTGAAGATATAAGCTTGGTAATCAGTCTGACTAGATAAAAGGATTTCTGAATGACAGTGGATACATGGCAGTCAAAGGATAGTTCATTATTAATGAAAGTGTGCAGGTCCATGATGACTGAGTCAGCTTTCAAGGGGATTTCACTTATGTGGTAGGACAATGGGTGACCTTGTTTGCAGAAGAACTCAGTACCACATTTCCTGGCATTTAGTTTAAACCCATTTTGGTGTGTGCTAAGCTTTTCTAGACAATCTGCAAGGCAAATGAAAAGTTTTTGACTTCTCCAACTTTGCAGTCATCTGCAAACTTAGTCAACCACTGGCCTTTGGCGTCATCTTTTAAGAAACATAAATAAACACCAAAGAGAAGTTGTCCTAGTACAGATCCTTGGGGGACACAATTAGTAGCTACTCTTTTTGATGAGTGTGTGCCACCGTAGCACTGAAAGACTGGATTATGTCAGTAAGGCAGTTTGCTCTCCATCGGCTAACAAAAGTGTTTACTTTTAGTTTGATTATCTTATTGATAATAACAAAATGTGGAATGGTGTAAAAGGCCTTTGCCAGGTTAAATTAGGCAGTATGAACTGATTTGTCTGTGTCTTAATGCATCAGTGACTTGGTCAACAAAGTCCAGCAAGAGGCAGAATCAGCCTATGCAAACAAAAATTGCAACTGATAAGATGCACAAGTGAATATGCTACAGTTATGTCAAATGTACCTTTTACTCTGAGTTGCATCACATGTTTTGGAGTGTAGATGCTGGTGTATCATCAGTGTTACAATTTACCTAAATAATGTACTTGGTTAAGCACTGTGCATTGTATTGTGTTGTGCATGATATAACTACACAACAGTTATATATGGCAGCCTTCAACTTAAGGTCTGATTACTGAGGCTTGTGAACTGGACATAGAATCACACAGTAATTGTAGTCTAAAAAGGTGTTACATTTTGTCACGTTGGTGAGTATTGACACCAGGAGTTGTCTGACAAATGTACTTTTCAGAAAATTAAGTTTATAAGTTATAGTACCAATGTTTTAGGCCCTAAGGCCAATGGAAAACACTGACTCTGGAAATTTAGGGTTGTATTCTTCCTCCCCAGTCCAACAGTCAAATTTTTTCTTAAGTTGTGATGTAGTATCTTGAGACATCTATCTACAAGACAGAGTATTCCAAATTCTTGGGTTTGTTTCTGTGGTAAATTTACACCTAGGTGATGTTTTATTCAAGTGAACATGGAAGTTTATGCTTTAATATTTTTTGAGTTAATGAATTAGAATAAACTTCCAAATTTAATGTGGCCTGAAGGATAACATCTTTGCATGCCTTTTGCTTTAAGCAATGCAAAATGAGTCATTATATTCCAATAAATGGCTTATATATGCTGAAGAAAGAGCAACCATGATATTATCATCTCTTATTTAAGATAGAGTGATAGATTTTGACAACTGCCCCATGCATTGTAAGGCTTTTCTCCTTATATGATTAGCATGCTTATCACATGTTAGTTTGTTATAAATCTGTATATTAAGGTATTTGTAATCTATAAGTTCTGTAAGTGTGAAATCCTCAAAGTATAATGGACATTTTCAAGGAAGTCTACCAAAATATGTGGTCTGGCATTTACTTTGACATAGTCCATACAGATATTTAATTTAAGTAATCATTCAGATCACTCTTAGGTACTGCCTTAATTTCTGTCTTACACTCATCCACTTATTTGTTAACCCAGCATGCTGAGAATGCTGCAAAGACTAAATTGGATAGGAAGGGGTCCAGAAATGAACCTTATGATCTCCCCTCCCCATGGAGACAGGTAAGTAACTAGAATTAAGCCCCATGCATTGTAATGCATTGAGAGTGTCCTCACAGCAAATTATCAATCCTATTAATTGTAGTTGGATTACAATTTGTATTTCAATAGTGTGTCATTTATTGAGGAATAAGCAAAGTCACAAAGCCTTTTGCAAGGTCTAAAAATACTACTCACGATGAAAGTCCCAGGTCTAGTACCAGGCTAATTTGACACAAAATTCAAATAAATTTGTCATAGATGACCTCCTAGATGCAAGCCCTTGTTACCTATAGCAGTGATATAGTGTTATTAGGGCCCTTAGTTCATTCACACCTACAATACTGATCTTCCTGTTTACTGCATCACTTCTGCAGTGTCAGCTGTGTAGGCTGCCTTGACTCAAGACTATAGCACTTTTATTAGTATATTCAGGGCCAAGGTTAAGCAGTTTAAACATGAGAATTTTTTTTAACTGAAAGGATAGGGCAAAAAGCTATTTTACATATTCATTTTAAAAGATTTTGCTCACATATAAGTTTTCTTTGCCTGTGAGTCTAGTCATCTGCTATTCTGCTTGCTAAGAGTCAGGAGTGTAAGGAATGTAACATCTCATTAATTGTCGGCAGGGGTTAGTGATTTAAGAAGATCATGTAGACATGTTTCAGAGCTTTTCCATTTACTGAAAGTAACATTAACTAGTCTATAACTCTGAATGTACTTGCTATCTCCTGGTTTAAAAATTGAGATTATAACTGAAATTTTCCAAATTTTCCATGATTTTGTTATAAAGCATTTTGCAAAAAGTCCATTAAATATTGTTAATAGAGCTGGACTAAGCACATTGAGAATGAAAGAAATCCCCACCATTGGAAGCTTATCTGGAATGGTCAAGGTTGTTCTTCTATTTTACTTCAAAGACTGTGTAATGGAACAGTCAGTAATAAATGGACAAGGATCACTATGAGTAGAAATTAGATCAATTACAGATTGGTATTTCATGATGTATTTCAGATAGTATGATATACTTGAGAAATATTTATTAAAATGTGTTGGCAGTCTCTTTTGGTTTGGTCAAAGTCTTATTTTCATAATTTATATAATTAATTGCATTGGTATGTTATATATTCAGGTCATATATATGTAAAATGTCTTTTTAGTTCAATTAATTATAATCTAGTTTGTTCTCAAATGGATAACTTTCTTGTGTGAGCTTTGTTTTGAACTCTTTACATATCATATTGATGTTTGATTTTATCCATAGTGCTTGATATTTTTTGCATTGATGAAAAACATGTTGTTTTTTTATATAACTTGACCAGTATGTTATTCCACCAGTGAAGATGTTTTCTTTAATAAAACTGTGCTCAGTGGTGGATGAGATTTCGCTAAAGCATCATTATCTTTCCCATCTAATGTGTCCTGAGGCTTAAGCATGACAAGCCTCCCCTTGCCAGTCATAGATAAGGAACCTATTAATTTCTCATAATTGATTAAGTGATAGTAATGTTTTTTCCCTTGCAGATTTTATCCAAGTCCTGTTTAACAATATCTCAAATTCTACTGAATAATGTTCCAAAGTACCCAAGGGTGGACTGTACTAAATTTAAATTGCTCAAACGCAGTTGGTAATAATAAGGTTCAGAATATTTTCAGCCCTTGTAGTTTTTCTTACTAATTGGTAAAGACCATAAACAGAAATAGTATGTAAAGTTTCCTGCTCAGAGTTACTGTGTGATATATAATTTTCCCATTTGACTTTTGAGTAATTTAGATTAAAATGTTTCTGTTGGTTTGAGGTATAATCCTGATGTGTTTCTGGCCTAATGCTTGGAGGTCTGTAAGTTACAGTTAATCTTGTAATGTTCATACAGGATACATTTTTGAAAGCAAGATCTAAGAATGTCAACATTTAGCTTATTTGGACAGTATTTTGTCCAATAATATTAAAATATCCCCTCCTACTTTATTTGGTCTCATGCAAACATACATAATATATCTATGGAAAATAACATTAGTAACATCCCAGGCTTCAACAATAACTATAATACCAGACCTTTCTGTATGACCTTTATGAATTTGTTACCAAGACTATATATATTAGAAAAGTTGACTTTTAAAGAATTACTCAGTCTTCTGGACCTAGCAGGATTAACCCTGGCTGCTGACTATTTTGTAAAAGAAAATATAATAATTCAGCGTCTTTGCAACTGATGTAACTTGCTCCATAATGTCTCAGATGTAAGCCATCTTTAGACACATTCTGTGCTAATGGATAAACTCTTCCCAATATTTGAGTAAACACGTTTTAAATAAGTATTGAAACAGAATGCTTTTGTATTGGTGTAGTCATTTCAATTCAGTGAAGGAATTATTTCACTAAAGGAAAATAAAAAAGAAACAGCAACCAGGCTCAGAAACTTCCTCACACTTTATTACAAATTGAGTGCTTTCATCTCAGTAGTTAAGACTTCATCAGAATGCCATATCTGAGTGAAGACACATTCATATACTGTTATAAAACCACCTGATCTAATTACAAATGGATAACTGACCAACGAATAGAAAACAACGACAATAAGAAAATGTCTGGTTTAATGGAGGTTATTTCCAAACTTAATAGTAGCATTCAAACAGATTTCTGTTTGAAATTAAGATGCATGGATACAGAGAACTGATTGTTAAAGTTGATAAAAGTATAAATGAGTTGAAAATGAAAAAAAAAATCTAAAAAACTTGTTCTATTAATAATAGTTTTACACCACGTACAGATAATGGGGAAAATGTTGGTGAATCAGTCGATGGTTTTGCAGATGTTGAACTTAACCCTTTTAGATTCCCCTCCTTGAAAAGGTCCAAGAGACTGATGAATCAGAGGGGTCGAGTTTCAGGACAGCAAAGAGGGAGGTCCAGATAATTTCAAGATCCCCTTCATTGGAGGGGGAGGAGAAGAGGCAACTCCAGACAGAATCATTAGGTGAAGGCTGCAAGATTGTTGTAAATAGTGGAGGAGACTATAAAATGTATAATTATAGTGAAGTTGAAGTTACCAGTTCCTGGGCCAATCTTTTTGAAAGAGGCCTAACATTTGGTTCTGGCTAGGAAGGCCAAAATAGATGAAGTGTTGATTAACTTATAGCTATTTTCTAGGAAGCTTAATTTAGTATTTTATTTTAAGAATGTAAATGATAATGATGAAAGCAATAAACATCTTTGTAAGGGACCAAGCACATTTAATTCCCCCATTGCATTCCATGGTCTCTGTATTTGAGAAAATGTGTGAATACAACATCAGGAAGTTGCTTAGTCATAAGGCAATACAAATTCTTGTACCCATAATCCAAGTTTGTATGAGTGGAAACTTGTGAATGAAATAAGCAACAACAGGCAGTTAAGGATTAGGAAACCAGATAAATGCTAACCCTACTGTATACAGATACATATGAAGAAACCTCCCTTAATGAAATTAACATAGCCTACCAGGGCATTGATTTACTGCTTGATTAATTACTAATTAATGATCAAATTACTCACTCTGAACTTGGCTTTCTTTGGGTATCCCATCCTAAGATACCCACTATTTTTGGGGTACCAAATATTCACAGGAGTCTTGTCCCATTTTGGGCAAAAAAGAATCAAAAACATTCCCCCTTGCTAAGTCTATTGACCAGGAGACAATAAGATGCTTGCACAAAAACACTTATTTAAAGATTCATGGGACTTTATTTCTAAAGATTCCATCTATCTATATTCTGAGACAATTTGTGAGACAGTAGACATCCAAGACTTGTTTTTGGTCATTCCACATGAAGTTTGTCTTGAGTGATTTTATGAGTATCTTTGCTGTAACTGACTTAGAGCATACAAAATAATTTCACTCAGTCCTCTCATGGAAGCAGCACTTAAAATAATTTCATTATTTTTAAACATCAGTTACTTAAACACAAGAGAGGTGTGGCAATGGGGGCAGTTTGTGCTCCCATTTTTGCTAACATTGTTCTTGTCTATTTGGAGACCAAGTTTATATTTACATCAGAATTCAAAAATTGTTGGTCCCTTTAATGTTGTTATCTTTACGACATAATTTTTTTGGACAGATACTGAGGCAAGATTAGATAGTTTTTTTTTTTTTTAATTTTTACATAATACCACATTTTTTCTTAAGTTCCCCATGACCATGCAGACTGGCCAAATTAATTTAGACATTTCCACTGTCGAGAACAGGGACAAAGAACAGTTTGAATCCACTATCTATATAAACCTACCTACTCTAACTCCCTATTGCATTTTGGTAGCTGGCACTCTATCCACCAGAAGAAGTCCTTTGTCAAAGGACAATGTGTGAAACCGGCCTGGATGGTGTCTAGTAAACTTAGGTTTCAGGAAAATTACGATAAGCTAAAAAACATGCTGGTGAGAAAAGGGTACTCTGAGGCTTTTCTCAATAACATTTTTAAGGAGGTTGAAATCAAAAGATTTTCAGATCATTTCACCCCACTGCTTTGTACAACTTATGAATGGCAGCCCACCAGCGGTAGTGGTAGGAGTGATTAGAGACAGAGCCAGTTACATAGAGCATTCATAGTATTTATAACACCCATTTTTTTTATATTTGATCAATAATATTAAGAAATGGAGTTTGCTTAGTATTGACTTAGACCATATTATAGTTGTAGGTGAAATGCCTCAAGTGATCTATAAAAAGAAGTATGTTTTAAAATCTTAATTGAATGGACCACTGTCCCTGAATGCAATGGTAGAATGTATAAATGTGGTCATTGTTCACAGTGCAAGTGCATTTTGGAGACTAACAACTTTGTACTTAACAATTTTGGTGAAATTATGCTTAGTCAAAAATATTATTGAGGGAATAAAGGGGTTGTCTCCATAGCAAAATGTCAATCCTGTGCCTGTTTTTGTATATGGAAAACTAAGCATAATTTACAGTCTGGGATTTACCAACATTATTATGACATCCAGAAAAATGATGAAAGAAATACCCTTTATAAACACATTAAAGGGCACAGTGCACATTCATTTAAATTTATAGTTATTAACCATGTTGATTTAGGGTGGGGGAGGGCCCTGAGATGATTTCCTTGAATATAAAGAGCTCAAGTGGCAGCTCAAATCCAATGCCTCTGTATATTTCCAGAGATCAATGAAATGGTGTCTATTAGTAACATTTTAAAATTAAAGGCTTCATTAGCTTTTTGAGCTGGTAAACATTTTTTTAAAAATTTACTGCATTTTTTATAATTGCTTACACAAATTGTGAATGTAATACACACATATATTTTACACATTGTATTGATGAATGGGTGTACCTTCCTTGAAGGTTGTGCATCAGGGCCGGCAACTCGGCATGTATAAATCTACTGCCAATCATTAGCGGACCGGAGTTCCACTGTGGCGACCCCTAACCAGGAAAAGCCGAAAGACCCAACAACATTGACTAATTTTAACTTTTTTTTATATATATATATCTTAAGTATCTGTCTTGTGTTGTGTTTTTAAATGTTGGTTAATTATGGCCAATAATCCATTTGTAATTAGATCAGGTGGTTTTATGACAGTGTATAAGTGTATTTTCACTCAGACATGGCATTCTTTTTTTTTTTGTTCAAATAATTTTATTCAGAAAACTTTCTTTTTTAAAACAATACATAGTAAATATAACAGATCAAATAAAAATGAATTGAATTAACTATTTACAGAATATACAATGGCCTCGGGTCAGACAAAGTCTAAAGGAATACAATCATAGATACACAGACAAATAATAAAGGTTATTGTACAAGCATTAACAAATTATAACTTGCATTCTTGCTTCCTCTTACAGACATGGCACTCTAATGAAGTCCTAACTACTGGGGCAAAAGCACTGAATTTGTAGTGTGTGGACGTTTCTGAGCCTGGTTGCTGTTTCTTTTTTATTGTTCAGTTTGTGTCATATTTATGTTTCTTTCACTAAAGGGAACCTTAATGCTGATAATATTGATTAACTCCAAACTTTCCAAAACTAAATTATTCGTGTAGTTAAGTGGAGTAAAATTAAAAGCATTAGATCCACAATAAATAAGGAAATATTTGAATTTACAACCATCTTTAAGAAGTATGAATATTAATGCAGGAATTTCAATTAGTTTAAGACCAGGTAAAGATGAAACATTTACCCTGTATTTCTCAACATCGCTTACTTTTCTTTCAATTGGTTTAAACATAGAATCTGTTAGCACCAATAACTGATCTGAATCCCTGTCTGTTGTTTTTATGGAGTAATTCACTGCGATATTTCTACCCATATTTATTAATAACAACATATTAGGAGATCTGAATGTACTTCTCAGTGCTCTCCCTTTTATTTTTTGATGTAGTTGGACATCATCCTGATTGTTATCACTATTTTGTCTTCGCCTTTTACTTACCACCCTATGTAGAAAAATAACTTCAAGGTAAAGTCCTGGTAGATGAATGGGACATTCAGATAATTTTGATACTAGGTCATCACTTATCAAAAGATCATTATCAATAAGACTATATGTTGTGTCTTTCGGCTTATCCCGGTTAGGGGTCGCCACAGTGGAACTCCGGTCCGCTAATGTTTTTGGTAGTGGATTTTTACGTGCCGGGTTACCAGCCCTGGCGCACAACCTTCAACGAAGGCACGCTCATTCACGCATGCCTCCACACAGAAGACGCTCTAGCTGAGAATCGAAAGGGACAACGTCTTGCTGTGAGGCGACAATGCTACCGCAGCACCACTACCGCGGATCTGATTCCTTTAAATGACTTATTTCTGCTAGTTTACTAATAATGGTTGTACTCTCCTGAGATGAAGTATCAGTAACAGGAGATTTAATTGGTAGACTGTACTTCTGATATAATTTCATATGATAAACTAGAATGTATACATTCTTGTAGTCTCACAGAGCTAAGGAAAGCAGCCATGCTAGAACAGTTTAACCCTTTGCTCTTCTTTTTCTGTGTTAATGAATTTCGTTATATTTACATTTACCTTTATTATTAAAATCGTATCGAGTCTAGAAGAGCATTCTCCAATCATTGTTTTCTTGGTATATCTATCTACCTTCATTTTCTGTCATTCATTTTTCTGTTTTCTGATATTATTCGCGTTAGTTTTAACAATGCATGTGGCTAGATATTGGGAAAAACTTAAGTTCATCTTTCCAAGAGGTCAAAAAATGAGCTATTGTATGTAATGACAAGGAATTGTCCACATGCATGAGTAGTCATCAGTACCAGTCATTTTTCTTCTAATATTTTAGTTAACTCATCAATTTTTGAATAATTGGCACAAGTAGAATTATCAGATTTAATATATAATCCTCATGTTATGTACTGTAAAAAGTTTATAATTAATCAGATCTTCCAAAATATATGTATTTATTGAACTCATAGTCCAATCAATTCTGTAGAATTATCAGATTTAATATATAACCCACATGTTATGTACTGTAAAAAGTTTATAATTAATGAAATCTTCCAAAATATATGTATTTAATGAACTCATAGTTCAATCAATTCTTATAATCTTACAGAAACTAGATGTTAAACAAGAATGTCATTTAAAAACAAAACCAAATATGGGTGAAGCTGCAGCAATAACTATGAAAAGAAAAGAGAATTGTTGGATCCTTATCAGTATAAGTTAAAACATTTCCAGTATTTTCTTACAGAATCAATTGCTCACTTTGGTACAGTGAAGCAGTGTTGGAAAAGATGACAGAGCCTACAGAACAAGTTGATGCCTAAAGAGTAATGCTATAAGCACAGAAGTTAGTGATATTATCAGCACAAAGTAAATATACAAAAATAGCAAAATATTAGTGCAGACGACTGATACTAAAAATGGGTCAGTCCATTTCATAGTTGGATAGGTGACAATCCTGTAATTGGTCTTCAAACAGAGATACACAGCTTAAATACAAACTGCTAAAAGAGAGATGGCAGTGAGGCTGCTCCACAGATTTAAATATGCAATTTGCACAGTTTGAAATATGCAGTTTGTTTGTTTCTTTTGGCTTTTCCCGGTTAGGGGTCGCCACAGCGGAACTCCGGTCCGCTAATGATTGGCAGTAGATTTTTTACTTGCCGAGTTTGCCAGCCCTGACGCACAACCTTCAACGAAGGTACGCCTATTCACGCATGTCTCCACACAGAAGACGCTCTAGCTGAGAATCGAACGGCACAATGTCTTGCTGTGAGGCGACTTATGCAGTAAATGCAAAAAAAAAAAAAAAACAGTGTAAACAAACTTATGAATATTACACAAAACTATTTACCTTAAACCAGGCAGAATAATAAAAGTACTACTACTTGGTCACTCAGTAAATGTGAATTAAACAAAGCAAACAATAATAGCAAGATAGCACAGTAAAAATATTATAAATGATGTGCAATATAGAATCAGCAATAGCTGCAGAATAGTCAAAGAATATACCTGAAACCAAACAGGAGACACAGCAGAATAACTAAGAAACAAACTAATTGACTTACAGTATGAGTTAAGGTGTGCAGTGAGTGTGAGATGCCAGTATAACCAAACTATTGTAGATGTAACTCTGTGCTGCATATGTTACCAACTAGAAACAGTGCATCCCACATAAATTAAATAAAAACATAGCATAGCCTTAACAATCTTAAAAAGAACACAGACTACACCAAAATAAGTAAAAACATATTGCAAGATGCCCAAATTCTTCCTAGGGATCCATTCAACCTGCACTAGTAGTTGAATCAGGAAGCAACCTTCTGATTGGATGATGCTCCTTACAATCAACTTAGATAAGAGTAGACCACCAGGAACTCAAAGAATGTGTTCCCCATCTATTGAAAAAGATGGGGAAGTGCACATTAAGTAAATAAAAGCACAGTATACCGCTGAGAATTCTGAAAACAAGAAGAGGACTATGCCAGAATAAGTAAAAAATTATTGCAAGATACCCAACTTCTTCACAAGTGTCTGCTTGACTTGCACTAATATTTGAAGGAAAAAGGAACCTTCTAATAGGATGATACCCGTTAATCAAATTAGGTCACAAGAGTTCATGAGGAACTTAAAGAACGCATTCCCCACTTCTTGAAAAAGAGAAGGGATGCCACGTAAAGTAAATAGAAATGCAGTACAGCCTCAAGAATCCAGAAAAGGACAACAGGACTGCCAAAACAAGTCAACACTTATTGCAAGATGCTCGGCTTCATCCTAAGTGTCTGTTTAGTGTGCATTAGTATTTGAAGCATGAAGAATCCTTCTGAAAGGATGAGGTGCCTATCAATCAAATTAGGTCACACTAGACCACCAGCAGTTCAAAATATGTGATCCCCATGTATAGAAAATGGGGAGAGCACGTAAAGTAAATATAAACATAAATATAACAATATCCTCAGGAATCCTGAAAAGGATATGAGGAAAACAACAAAATAAGTAAAAAAAAAAAAATATTACAAGATGTCGAGCTTCTTCCTGAGGATCCACTAAACATGTACTAGTATTTGAAGCTGGAAGGAGTCTTCTGATGGGATGACGCCCCTATCATTCAAATTAGGTCACAATAGACCACCAGGCACTCGACAGAATGTTTTTCTCATGTCTTTGAAAAGATAGGGGAGAGCACATAAAGTAAATAAGATGATCAGCATGTGTGAGCCTACTAATATGTGGTAGAAAGGGATGAGGTAAGGGTGTAAGTTTAGTGCTAAAATTATCAACTAATATATTGGCTACGTCCACTGAGGATGAGTATGTGTCATTATGTATTAGTTCACTGAAGTGCAGTACTGCTTCTAAGGTTTATCACTTATTTATAAAAAGCTTTGTGGTTGTCCTTTACATAGGTGTCAGTCTTCAGTTCATACTTATATTTGGAGGATATGATTTTGGTCTTTGAGTTCATTTTTAGAGGTTGGGATGTTTGTCTTATTCTTAAACACAATTTGTCTCTTCCTTCAATTATATGGTCTCTTTATACCACGATTCCACCGAAAGGGTTCATTCCTGAACTTAGCACTGTAATTGTGTTGGATGGGGACTGAGTCCTCAATTCAGGCATTTTGGTGAGCACAGAAACTGTCTATGAATGTAGCAGCGTATAAGATAAGGTCGTTGAGGGTAGGAGGATGGATACATTTCATCAGATTATCAGCAAGCTCTAACCGATTTGCCTTTGAATAATTAGACGTGTCAGTAACACTGCAGATATCTAATTTTCAAGGGTCAGAAAGCCTTGTGAGAAGTTAGACATCTTATTCAGTCTTCTGTCATTGAGCAGTGCTACAGTTACTTAATCTTGATTTTGTTTCACTATGAAGGAAATTTAAGGCACTGTAGAGATGGAGGAAGTTTTAGTTAATATAGGAAATCCATGAAGATAGGTACAGACCATCCAGTACATAGGGCTGTAAATCATCACATCCCAGGCTGATATGAATTGAAACCCATTTAGAATGACACAAATAACTAAGCCAATATCTTTGTATTGTTGCTTCATTCTTACTGATGCTGCTCAAGGCTAGTTTCATACAACCTCAGATCCATATTCTGAGAGCTGCATCATGTCTCTCTTCATATCATCCAAGGAGGGGTGGCCCAGGTCATTCACATGAATGTGCATGGTGGCCAATTCATATTTCTATCTTGGGTAAAAGGACTTGAGGGCTGTAGTTACTCAGGAGATCCTGGCACCTGAAGAGACAGCTTACCTGAGTCACCCTTATCTTGTTCATCTTGGTGAGTGGTGCATCTATGTGTTTCAGTATGGCATTACCTTTGACTAGAATATTACCAGATCTACAGTCTCAGCCCTGTTGGCTTGCCAGTTGAGTGACCATCCTTCTGTCTTCTACTGTTTGTTATTTCTGTAGATACCGTTTGCTTGTAATATTTGGCCATCCGTAGTTTGTATTGGACTCATATCTGCACTATGCATGGCCATTATGGTGATTTTAATTTGCATTGCCAGACTGATGTAACAATAAAGGATGCTTCTGATGATCACTAACACTCTGCTCTGAATCTAGGAAAGTTCAGTGACAAAGTCACTTGGAATTCTAAGGTCACTTTACAGCAACCAAAAAGTAAGATTTGGTTTTACATTTTTAACAATAGCGTAAAGTTTTACTGGTCAAAATAGAAGTGGGGAAGAAAGGTAAATGTGTATTTGTGCATTTGTACAGTAACATGACGTTCATTACAATACTAATGTGTGTGTATATATACACACACACACACACACACACACACACACACACACACACACACACACACACACACAAACACACACATATATCGGTAGTCTAATGAAATGGTATAAACTGGATCTTTGATAGCGTCTTTATCCATTTCAGGGCTACCAGGGAGCTAGAGCCTATCACAACACTCAGTAGCTTAAGGTTCGTAGGTATTTACTAGGCTTCCAACTACAAAGGCCTTTTTGAAACCAGCCATGCATCCCAAATCTCTGACAAGTTCTGATACCCTTAATAAGTGTAAGTAGAGGCCTGGGAGGTGAACCATTTACAGGTTGCCTGTGTCCATTAGAGACAGATTCCAAATGAGGGATGAATTTCTGGTTCTCCATCCAATTGTCCGAGTTGCACTTGAATTGGGTTAGGGAGGAACTCTGCTTCACATTGATGAGGTGCCTGTTGCATAGACATACATAAGTGTCTCTGGTCCTATTTATATCACAAGCAAGGTTTAAGTCTTTAGAATGGATAATTCTGGTATTGTTTGCTTTGTGGATATGCAGGAGGCCATTAGAGTGGGGTCTGACAATGCCCTGTATGCAAGGCATAGATCTCCCCTCAAAAGCATATAGGAGACAAAATACAGGGATAGGGCCTTGAGGCTCTCTGCATAGGACATTTTACTTATGTCCTGTATTCTTTTAGTGAGGAACCTCTGTGGACATTCCAGTTATTGAATATGCTTGGTTAGGTACATAGAAAAGGGGGCATTGTACTCAATGATAGGTCTGATGAATGCCGAATACTGTGGAACAATAACTTCCTTGGAATAAGACGCCATACTTTTGTTTATAAGTTGCGCAACATAGAATGTTTTTCTCACGGACACGTGATGGTCAAAGGCTAGATTACTATGTATGTGGATCCCTAGATTACTATCTATGTGGGTCCCTAATTGCCTGACTACCGGGTCAGCTTTAAGGGGCGTGTTGTCAATATGATAGTTACCAGGGATGGATCGCTGCTCAAAGGATACTATTATGCATTTCTTGGCATTTAGTTTTAGTCCATGGCTCTGACACCACTTGTTTGTCTGTGTCAGACCCTCCTGGAGAACATTTGTGTCAGTGTGGGATTCAATGACAGATCCTAATTTGCAATTATCTGCAAATTTAGTCAGCCATAGACCACTGACATTGGCATTGACTTCTGAGAAGTAAATGCCAAAAAGGACCTGTCCAAGGACTGATCCCTGAGGGACTCCACTTGTGACTGGCCTCTTTGTAGAGGTAGACTCCCCAGTTCTAACTTCCGAGATCCTGTCTGTGAGCCAGTTGGCTATCCACCAGGTGACGTACAAGTTTGTACCTAACCTCTTGAGTTTGTCAACAATGGCCAAGTGAGGTCTTGTGTCAAATGCCTTGGCCAGGTCAAGATAGGCAGTGTGAACCATTTTTCCCTCATCCATTGCTTTGGTTACCTTCTCAAAAAAGTCCACCAGGTTGAGTAGGCATGATCTGCCCTTGATGAAACCAAACTGGGTTGGATCCAGTGTCTGGAGTTTACTATATCTCTGTTGATCATCTCCATAGTTCTTTTCATGGCTTTACATATTAGACTAGTGAGACCTATGGGTATGTGTTTTCCATGGTCTGTAGATGGCCCACCTTTGTGCAGACGGATGACTACTGCCATTCTCCATTCATGATACGCAAAGCCTGTTTGAAGGCAACAGTTAAACAGTAATTCCAGAGTGCCTGATAGGTCTTGTTTCACGCTTTTTAGAAAGCATCCTGGGATATTGTCTGGACCCATTGATGCAGTGTTCTTGGTGTTTGAGAGAGCATTAAGGACCTGTTCCCTAGTGATAGTAGGGAGAGTTATATTTGATGTTATTTTCCTGAGGGAAGGTTGTGGGGGAGAGAGGAGTAAAGCTGGAGCTGAATTTATCAGCCAGGAGGTATGCTATATCTTCTGGTTCAGTATAGGTGGCTCCATTTACAATGAGCTCTGCACACAATTTTGTATTGCCTTTGAGCTTGCATACATAGCTAAAGAATACTTTGTGGCTGTCCTTGGCATGGGAGACCAAACTTACCTCAAATTTGGCTCTGGTAGACTTTATTTGTACTCAGAGTTGTTTGGTTTGAGTGCTTTTATCCTGCTAGGTGCTGCACCTCTTAATTTTTCCATGATTTTCGTCCGTCCGCTGTACATTGACTGATTTTGTGATTCCACCAGGGTGGCTTGCTTTTTGAGTTAGTTCTGTATTACTTCCTGCTGGGTACAGCTGCCTCTGTGCAGCTATTAACATGCTTGTACAGGGTTTCTCTGAACAGTTCTGCATAGGCAGCTGTGTTGTCAGGGTTTATGGGGGCTTGACAGTTTGGCAGATTATCACGTAATAGTAGGAGGTTAGCCTTAGAGTAGCTCCTGAATATTCCAAGTTTAGCTGCCAGTCCAGGTTTTATTTTTACATCAAAGACCACCATTTTGTGGTCTGACCTTACCAAGAAAGACATTGCAGTAGGGGTGTGCAGCACTCTCCCATATTAGTGAGGACCGTATCTAGTGTGGTTGTACCCCTGGTTGGTTTATTGACTATCTGGCCCAGGGAGCTTGTGTTTACAAAATCCAGGAATCTCTGTGCATGTACTTTTGGTGTCATATAGGATTTCCAGTTAATAGTGGGGTAATTAGTGCCACCCATGAGTATAATATTGGGTTGGATGGTTAGCATTTCTAATAAGTTTAAATAGATGGTATGTCTTTCCTGGGTCATAGAGTGGGACCTTTAGCTTGCAAGGAAGTCACACTGGATTTTGCCTATGGTGATTTTACATGGAACAGCTCAGGCGCATTGTCTTGTTTGACCAGCCTTGAAGTATATTTATCTTTATGTAAACAGAGGCACCTCCACTTTTAATCCCTGCCTGTGAAGTAGTTGGTCTAAATATATTGAAGGCATTATAACCTTGCACTGTTGGTGTGCAGTCCGTGGCTTTAAACCATATCTCAGTGACCACACAGACATCAGCATTCTATAGGGTGAAGAGAGCTTCTAGGGAGTGGAGTTTTTTGTTTAGA